>NC_044188.1:3613772-3671272 GCF_900880675.1 Sparus aurata
CCAAACAGACTGTTGTGTCGCCTCACATCACCTGTGTCTCGCCCAGAAAGCTGCACTTGAACACACCGTAAAAGATTACAGCCGACAGCTAACTAGCTTGTGCGTTGCGCGCCTGCGTGAAAGGAAACAACTGGCATTACCACGAGGTGGCAGTAGTCTGTAATCGTCTTTAAAAAGGGGAAACAGGAAAGACTCAGGACTGAAGATTTACAAACTGTTGTTATGCTCAAGCTGCGTTTTCTGTCCAAGAGACAAAATAAAGGTAGGAACTGTGCTAAATGGGTGATATAGTGGATTATACAGCAACAGGCTAAAGGGAATTTAGGCACTGATTCGCTTAGCTGAGCGGCCAATCAGGGAGACTTCTCTCACTCACAGCTCCGCCAGCGATAACAAGTACAGTCGACCAAAAACAAGGGCTCAGACCTCAGTTTAGGCCGACCATCGTCCTGGTGTGTCAGGGCCTTTAAAACCAATTCAGAGAATCCTAACAGACACGATTTGACCCTCGTCTGATGTGTGCGTCTTACTGTCGTCTCTTTATTTTGCTTCCTGCGCCCCCCCCATTCTTGATTATAAACTGTGAAACTGGACGTTGTGTTTGCATGGCAGGGAAAAGTCGGGTGTTATTCCACTAGAGTGAACCTCTCTCCCAATCTGCTTCAGTTCATCAGACGATATATATATGTGCCTTTCTGCTCGGCGCTCCGCTGAGGCCTAATCTTTGACATCAGGACAATCAGCTACACACACATTCAGAGATACACACCCACGCTCTTTAAGTGCTTTGTTTGCAGCCTCTAAACTAAAGTATCATTTGCATCACAGTCAAATGGTTCAGCTTCAGCCGTGGTTTAAGGTCATTTAAGGACACAAACAGCTTAATTCCCCGACGAGCACACACACATTCTGCCACTGTACATTCCTCCATACAGAAGTGTTGGGAGCTGGAGGGTCTCGCCCGCCTGCGTCGACAGTGTTTATAGTTACTTGATCGATTGTAAATATATTTCCTGAGATGAATTTAACTAATATGAAACCGTTTGATGGACTTTAAAGAAGTACTCATCAAAGCGAGGAAGGTTCACTGTGTTTGGGAGATCGTTTGTGTATTTCTGAGCGGAGTTTGAATTTAAATCCAGTGGATTTGAGTTAAAGAAAAAAAATATATGATTTGGATCTTTTGATTGAAAAGTATTTGACCATGTTTGTAAAAAAAAAAAAAAAAAGAAAGAAGAAAAAGAAAAAAACCCCTTTGGTTGTGCGATTATTATTTTCTTTGTAGTTTGGGAGAAACTGTTAATTTGTCATATTAAGAGTATAATTTATTTTGAAATGTAGCCTGTCTGTAGCTTGTTCTTTGGTTTCAGTTTTTTTTTATGTAATATATTATTTATTTTTTTCACATTCCTGATCAAATCTATGAATTAAGTTGTTCTTGAGTTGTAACTGTTAAAACAGAGATGAGCTGTCAGTATACACACTGAAGGACGATACATCACTTCATTCCAGATGTTATCAGCTTTAGGAGCCTTAAAATCTTGATGGATCATTTGAAACGGTACAATACTTGTTTAATTATAATCATCAACACACATGGCATTACGTGACTTAGACTTAGACTTAATTGTGGATTACAGAATATCCAAACATCTCCAGAAACTCAAAGTGGTCTATTAGCTTTCAGTGTGTATATAAGATGAAATGAAAAGTACCAAAATTCTCCCTTTATACCCTTTAAAAGCACAAAAAAAAAGATGAAATCACGCATCTCAAACTGTTAGCAATACTCAAAGTGTTTGTTTAACAGCTCAAACTGACTGAACTGAAAATCAGCTGGGTGTTTCTGATCTAACTCCCAAACTGCGTTAGTGGTGCCGCACATGCTGAAAATCTTTCAACTTAAATATCAGGAAGCATTGACTGAAACATGGCCCCTTATTGATCTGTCTCCCATTAAAATGACTCAAAGGTTCAGGAGGGAAGTGATTGGCTGTGGCGGTTTTGTTTGAACCGCTCTCAGTTGGCCTTAGCTTCACTGTTTTCTATGTTTCTTAGTGTAGGACCTCGTTTTCAACATTTTGAAGCCTTGATGTATAAAAGTCACGCTGATACCAGAGCCTGCAGATGTTCAGCCGACATGATGCTAAGCAGAGCGCAAACCACGCTAGCACTCGTTTACTGCTTGTACATTACTATATTTAGATCAGTTTGCTGGCAGCGCTCTCAGCCATGTTTGCTGTCATCACATAGGATTGCAAACAGGTTTAAGTACGTCAGTCGCTCAGCCTGCAGGTGATCGCCTCGAGGCGCGTGCACTCGCTCACTTCCTGGTTGTTTTTCCTTGTGAGAGTGCACTTCCTGGTTCAGGGCTCACCTCCCTCCTCGCCCAGTGTCCTCACATGCAGTGTGTATTTGCTGTTTTTCAACTTTTTTCTATTGTTAACTTTCTACATGAATTTTTGTACTTTTTTTTCTTTTTTATACAATAAAGATAAGGAGAACTATAATCACTTCGTCTGGTGTTTCATGTCCAACAGGAGATACTGTGTGTACTGTATGAGTGTAAATCTAAATAAATAACATTATAACAAGAACAAATATCTTATTTTAGTTTAATCAGTACTTTGTTGCCTGTTTACAAGTCACTGGTAGATGAATTGGACGGTTTGTATTTTGCTCAGGTATTTTACTTTACGGCTGAGAGATTCACACGGACAGTGATGTGCACAAAGGTGGCCCAATTGTTGAAAAACGTGCGCTAAAGTGCCCTCCTGGGAACCAAAACGTGTGCTAAAGTGCCCTCCTGGGAACCAAAACGTGTGCTAAAGTGCCCTCTTGGTTGGCAAAACACACTAAATGTCCCCCTTGGCTGGTTAGAACATGATAAACTGCCCTCTTGGGAGCTAAAACACGTGCTAAAGTGCCCTCGGAGCTAGAACACGTGCTAAAGTGCCCTCTTGGGAGCCAAATTGCGCACTAAAGTGTCCTCTTGGGAGCCAAATTGCGACGCTCTAAAGTGCCCTCTTGGGAGCTAGAAACACGCGCTAAAGTGCCCTCTTGGGAGCCAAAACCTGTGCTAAAGTGCCCTCTTGGTAGCCAAAATGCACGCTAAAGTGCCCTTCTTTTCGCCCCTGCCCTTCAAAAAGTCTGTGCACGCCACTGCACACGGACAATTGTTCAATCTCTTTTTTAAATCTCAGGATAAAACAGATCAAATAAAGCATTTGCTTGTTGTAATCCTGCTAATCAACCAAAGTCAAACCTCTCATTAACCCGACTCTAATCTCCTAAAACACAACAAACACATTCAGCGCTGTATCTCTTCTGACGATCAGCACCTTGCATGGGAGCGTCCTCTCAGTGTTTCAATGTGTGAATTTGAATTTATCATTCTTAGGTCAGAAATATAAATACTTCATCCATCAATGTTAGTGTCTCCACACTGTGTTTTACGTGCCACATGGCTGCAGCTGCATGAAGAAACATGTATTTCACTCCACCGCCACCACTTCACACCGTGGAAATCTCATTTTGGGATGAAGTTACTGTGGCAGGACGGGTGAAGACAGCAGACCTCTATCGGAATGTGTTGCAGCAGATGTTTACAGATGCTCGGCGGGGGGGATGGAGCAGCAGCCCTCTGCCGTGACAGTGGACGGACAGACAACGCTGTGGTCTCCATCACATCTGGAGAGCGCCACATGGATTAACAGACACGGGGTCAAGACCCTCGCTGCTCACACACACACACACACACACACACACACACACACACACACACACACACACACACACACACACATACACACCACAAGTGTTTACGATGATGGTCAACATGACAATCTGCTACAAGACCCACAGCAAAATACACAAGAGCATGTTTTGATGCTTGAATAACCCTGAAGTGCACCTCGGATACAGTCTCTTTATATCATCCGTTACATTCTTGACAACAGATTAAAACACATAATGTTCTAAATCTGACACACATCACGTCATTCCCATGAGGGTAAGTCAGCAGGAATGTATCAAGAGACCAATAATACCAGAGTTAACATTCAACAATTATAACTTTTTGCAAAGTAACTAAAAAGTACCAGTCCGTGTGAAATGTAGTGGAGTGGAGGCAGACGATGCTTCAGATGGAAAATAGAACTAAATACAAAAATGAGTGTCAGAATCCTTAAAGGAACAGTTCACCCCAAAATGAAAATTCAGATGTTATCTGATGGAAAGTCAGGCGACGTTTCATAGTCCATAAAAACATTTGTTGGGCTTCACAGTAAAACATTGTGCAACATTCTCGTAGACAAATGAAGAAGCTGGAGACTTTTAAAATGTCAAAAAACAAAACAAACCCTGTTGAAAATATGTTATTTTAACACTTTTAAAGGTAAAAATCTTCACTGTTGCTACTCAGCAAAATGTGTTGGCGTGTAAATAATTTGGGACCTCAGGGTTTCTCCAGACTTGAATAATGCTGGACGAGCTGTATGGACCAATTTAAAAAAAATCTTTTGGTTGTTTTTTCACATTTTAAAGTCTCCAGCTACTTCAGTTGTTTATGAGAATGTTTTGGTGCAACGCTGTTCTGCTGTGAAGCTCCACAAATGTTTTGTGGACTCGACTGTTCGACTGACTTGCCACCAGCGTGCAGCTGAGGAGATAATGACCACTGAAACCTCAAATTTAAATCAGAAGTCAAGATTTCTGCTTCTGACCACAAGTAGGTATTATGAGCTGTTATCTCTCTTTAAAACTACCATGAATCATTATTGCACCCTTTAATCTTTAGAGCTGTTAACCAACATTTAGCCAATTAATCCATTACATGATTGAGATAAAATACATTTTTGATGGTTGATTAATCATTTCAGTCTGTTTTAAGACGAACTTCCAGAAACACACAATAAACTCATATCTGTGTGTTTTACACTGTCAGTCTGATTAACCAGCTAATTAAGGATGCACAATTTTACAGTGGAAAATGATTACACACATTTTTCACTATTTTGGTCGATGTTAAAGACAAAACTATAAATGAATGAATCAAGAAAAACTGGCAGATTTTACTGATATTGAATATGATTGTTAGTTACAGTCGGACTAATCTTTACATAATAAACAATTTAATCACTTCATCAGGAATGAGAAGGACCTCCTGTCGAGCCCACACACACACACACACACACACACACACAGTTGTCTGTTACTGAGTCAACAGGCAGCATTGGCATCAAATATCCTCACTTAAACTCCTCTGCAGGATGAGCCAATCATGCAGCATGCAGAGTAAAATCAGCGATCTGATTGGCTGCAACAGCAGGCACTTGGTCTTTGCTGCTAAGTGGAGGCGAACAAGAGAGAGTGACCACACAGCAGGGGCAGCGGGCTGGGATTTAACTGTGTGTGTGTGTGTGTGTGTGTGTGTGTGTGTGTTCATGTGTGTGTGTTAGAGAACTTGAGGACGTGAGAGAGCATGAAAGGAAGAGAGAGAAACAAGAGAGGACAGAGAAGATGGAGAGACAGAAATGAAGTACAGCAGAGTCAGCATGTAGTGTGTGTGTGTGTGTGTGTGTGTGTGTGTGTGTGTGTGTCGGCAGATAAGAGTTGAGGTTTAATTAAAGGGGCAGAATGAGCTTAAAGGGACGTTCCATAATTAATCTCCTTTCTTAATCCCAGGAAAAGAGCAGTGGCACCCTGCGCTGCCTAATCACTCCTCCGGTTTCATTTCAGGACTTGTTTTGGTACTCGGCTGTAAACACAACAAACACTCACAAATACACACACCCTGTTGCTTCATACTGTACGTGGTCACGGGTATTAATTTCCAATCAGACCTGTCACTCATTCTTTTACAAACTCTTTCTTTTTTTCCATCTCTCTCTGTGTTGAACTTACAGTGAACCCAGGGAGCGAATCGACTCAATCCTTCATTAATTCAGACTAGAATTACTGCCTGGTGGTTGTGTGTGTCATTGCACCAGTCGAGCTCCAGTTTACATCCATATCAGTCAAGACTGGTATAATACAGCCAGTGTTGGGAGGACTTTGAAGGCTGTCGTGGTGAAATGGAGGTTATTATTATAATCACATGTTTGATTCAAGTGAAACACGCTGTCGTCACTCAGAGCGCTTTCTTGCTTGAAAGTTGAAAACCAAGTTTCCTGTCTTTGTGACATTCGATCTGGTTAGTTTTGGTTTCACACTGTAGTTATACATCTTTACATGACATACCTACGTCCTGTTGTCATCACCTGCGTGTGCTGCCTCACATCGGTTGGTTTGTTGACGTGTGACAGCGTGTTAAAGTGAAACTCTCGCCAAAAAGCAACAGAGGCTTTATTTGTGATTGAATATGAGTCAAACCTTCGTGTAAAAGCATAATTACGAAGAAAGAGGCACTTTTAAGATTTACCGTAGTTTCGTTTTCGGGCAACCAAATTTTCAATGGGAGTGCTACGGGCACTTTTATGATAGCATCAAAATCTCTATTTTTAAAACAGTAAGAAGTCTCGACACAACATGAAACTTTGCTCGTAGTGTCACCAGGGTCTCTACACATGAACACGAGCATTATTATTATTATTATTTTTTTTTATCTATTTTGCAGGGACAGTGAACGCTTATCAACATCACTGTAAATGTGCCAGTGTTAGCCAGAAGGCTAATTTTCATCTGTTGTCACTTGGCCAGAAGTTAAGTTAGCCTTTAAAAAACAGCAACACACACAAGTAAAATATGAGCAAGAAAGTATAAAATATGAGCAGCTGAACCAGTAAAAGGCTTGGACATTGAGAACATTGAGAACATAGTTTGTGTACACAGAGTTTACTAAAAAGAAGGTTTTTGAACTACTCACTGCTGGAGCTGGATCTCAGGCAGGAGAGTAATGGTGGAGCGCCGGAGATGCTACTGCTAACGTGAGTTGTCCAAAAACCTTCTTTTTAGTAAACTCTGTGTACACAAACAATGTTCTCAATGCTCGTGTTCATGTGTAGAGACCCTGGTGATACTACGAGCAAAGTTTCATGTCGTGTCGAGACTTCTTACTGTTTTAAAAATAGAGATTTTGATGCTAGCGTAAAAGTGCCCGTAGCACTCCCACTGAAAATTAGCTTGCCCGAAAATGAAACTACAGTAAATCTTAAAAGTGCCTCTTTCCTCATAATTATGCTTTTACACGAAGGTTTGACTCATATATCACAAATAAAGCCTTGGTTGCTTTTTGGAGAGAGTTTCACTTTAACGTTGAACCTTCAGCTTCCATTTATGAAGATTAATGAATGGAACAGATTCATGTAGCTGCCATTGTAATATTGCAAATTTCCTGGTTGTCTGGACTAATAAATGATTATCTTATCATTTCTTATCATTATATATATATATCACCGCACCATGATTCACTTTGATCTGGACCGAGACCACATCTTTATAAAACATCTATGGATCGAACCGAAAAGTCTGAATGTCCGGACCAAACGAGGGAGGTGTAAAAGCATCTTTAGAGACTATTACTACAGAGCAACCTGTTTAGTACTTCTGTGTTACCAAAAATGATTAGCGACCCCTCAGTGAATTCAGCTGGGAGAAGTGTTTAAAGGTGCAGTGTGCAGTTTTGGAGGAAAAAGATCTTCAATGACTGATTTTTCTTCTGCCTAAACAAACAAAATAATCAAACTCTCTTCGTCTTCATGACTGAATAATCTGAATAAACAAAGTGACTGTAAAGAACAACACAATTTCATACTGCTCTACTTTGTTTATATGTGGCGGACCCTGCCACCTTTCTAGCTTTAAACAGTGTTCTGGGGACCGGCTTGTTTATTCACTTATGAAAAAAAAAAAAACATTTCTGAGTTTGTATTATCATCTCATTAATATAAGAAATAATAATATTCTGAGTTTGAATTTCTTCCCCAAAACTACACAATGCCCCTTTAAGGGTCAGCTGTTTATGAAGTAGTCCACAGAATAAACTCACATATAAATGTAATCTGACAAGCATTCTCCTTGTATAAACAGTACAGTCAATTAAAACAATTAAACACCTGCTCGTTAAGCCGACAGTCCATCATGATTCAGCATTTATCATAAACAAGCAATTAACAGCAACAAAAGAACTGGAAATGTGGTAAAATTTTAAAGTAACAGGCTGCTTATTTTAAAATATAACTAAATAACTGATTACTTAGATGGTAAAACTAAACAAAAAGTAACCTGAGTCGTCTAATGTTTACTTTGTTACCTGTAACACTGGATATATGTATTGTATATAACAGTGACATAGTCTGGTAACAGCAGGCGACAACCAGCTTTAAGCACCTTGCAGATGTTAAACTGAACCAAAATAAGTGTCATTTTTTCCACCCACAGTCAGAAACACCTCTGCTGCTCAGGTTTCTCAGGTCTGACAGGTTCAAAACAGGTTCACCCAGCCACCGCTGCAGGGGCTGAGGTCAGCCACGAGACTCTGATGCTTTGTTGTTGTTGTTGCCTTTTTTGGGACGAAGAGGACGGGAAACGCTTTGAGTTTTCATCCCGAGGCTCATTTGAATGTCTGTCCCCGCCCTTATTATTCTGCCGCGGTGTCACTCACACCCTGCAGCCATGTTTGGTTTGATGAGTCACTGCCAGGCTCAGAGAAGTCGTTACCAAATACAGTCACAATGCATTCAAATAGTCTGCCGAGCATCGTGACCTGCTGTCTTTCCCTCCTTCAAACTCCGACACACTGTACGGAAATAACACAACACTGATTTGTTCACAGCTCGGACTCTCGGCTAGATTTAATTCCTTACATTTAAATCCTTAATCCTTTCCTTTAAAGTTCCCCTCCAGAAGATTTTTCAACATTACATCATTTTAGGGAGGCACCTGTTGATTAACTCAACATCTGTATAAGCTGATACTTTCCTTATCATCTGCTCTTGGCCAATAAGATTATATTCACCAACAGCAGCGGCCGGTGTTTATCTGTTGTACACATTCATTTTTATGTTGGCACATTCATGAGCTGCTGGCTCGTGAAGTCCCTGCCATCAGTTTGTTCTTTGAAATTCTTATAATCGAGAAGTAGGTTGTGTTGCAGGTTAATAGAGGCTTTTGAAACAGTTACTTTAAGAAAAGAAAGATGCTTTTTCATGTGAAATAAGGTTATAAAAACAGTTGTTTTATAAATGTGTGTGATTGAATGTGTGCCGTTCCACAGCTGTGTGATGAATTAATGATTGATTTTTATGACAGTTCAGGTATTTTTCATAATGGTGTCTTTGTTTCCATGGAACAAAAGGAGGAATGAATAACAATAAATACATAAAACATGTTAATAACAAACCCATTGAAACCAGGAGCTACTCTCAGCATCTTAAAGGGATATTCCGGTGTAAATTTAATCCATGGTCTAAATCACCGTGAAACTGTGTTAGACTCCCTCTCGAGAGATCAAGTTAGCAGACCGCTAATTTACGGAGTTTTATCAACCTCAGAAACGACCGCACGACAACAATACACTGCAGTAAATGGATCCAAATATAAACCGCCACCAAAAAGCCACAAATAATGCTCAGAACAGCACCAAACTTCAGCAACAGTACAAATAGGGTCTCAGCACATAGTCCGGGGCATCTAACCTCCGCTAGCTTAGCTGGATTTCTATTGTGAAGCTAAAAACAGATTTCAACTCTCCTCCATCAGCTTCCGGGTCGGGGAATTCCCGACGCGACGATTACCGAGTGCGGTTAGAAATGCTCAATTCCGTTCTTTTCCCTGTCCGCTCTCGATAATAACTGTTATAAACTGGCAGGTAAGACACATATGAACTTTGATTGCTTTTCCATGGAGTCATAATCATACATTTTCATCCATGAGCCGCGGAACTCTACTGCACTCGGTAATCGACTCGTCGGGACTTCCCGTCAACAGGAAGCTGCTGCAGAAGAGTGGTAAATTTAGTCAGCTTTTCAGTAGAAATCCAGCTAAGCTAGCGGAGGTTAGATGCCCCGGACTATGTGCTGAGACCCTATTTGTACTGTTGCTGAAGTTTGGTGCTGTTCTGAGCATTATTTGTGGCTTTTTGGTGGCGGTTTATATTTGGATCCATTTACTGCAGTGTATTGTTGTCGTGCGGTCGTTTCTGAGGTTGATAAAACTCCGTAAATTAGCGGTCTGCTAACTTGATCTCTCGAGAGGGAGTCTAACACAGTTTCACGGTGATTTAGACCATGGATTAAACTTACACCGGAATATCCCTTTAACATCAGAGGTAAAGTGAGACATGTTGGCTCTGAATTAAAACATTTGATTGTTATGATTTTGACTCATATTTGTTGTTAAGGTTCGAAAGTTTTAGGATACGACCGGATGATATCGGATACACAAACTTCAGACAACACAATTTAAGACCTGAGGCAGAAGCTTTTATCAAACAATGTTTTATTAGGAAATGTAAAAAAAACCCAACAATGTTCTCGAGATCAGATCAAAACTGGAACAACAGGTTAATTTTATGAATTGTGACGCAAATACTGATATAAATAATCACACAAACTAACAGAGAGACAGAAGTTTGTTGGACTTGTTGTGTGTGTGTAAAACTGTCGCTGCACACGCGTGACGTGTTTAGTTCGGTCCAAAGTAGTCGACCACGCCGTTTCCTTTACGACCATCGAAGAAGAAGAAGTTCCGGTGTGGAGGGTCTCTTTGGGAGAGAGCCTGAAGGGACACACAAAAGGAAAATTAGTCTACAAAATATAATACAACAAAATAAAAATGTTCACGTAACCTTTCAACAAGGAAAATTCTTTAACGCCACAGAAACATTTAAAAAAAGGTAAAATTGTGAAGACTAAGTTTCAAAGAATCAACCAGGATGACCAGAAAGAACGATTTCAATGCCAGATTTGTATTTTATTTCCAACACACAGACTCACACAAACAATCATTCAGCCTCTTCTGTCACACTTAAAAGTTCTGAGTGGTTCTGTCCACTGTCAGGTGTTCTGTCAGGTGAGTGAAATCAGTCAGATTCACACTGAGAGGCTTCAGTCGGCCAGTTGCAGAAGGTTTCATCATCTTCATGGAGACAGCAAGTTGGCCTTGTTCCAATATAATGCAGACTGATCCTGAACCCTCAGACCCCTCCACACACACACACACACACACACACACACACACACACACACACACACACACACACACACAGACACACACTCTTACAGACACAAACCTATCCCGATGTGAACTCCTGTTTCCCTCAGCCTGAGTTCACACAGCTCAGATCTGCTCAGTGATGTAACTGAAGTCTTATTCAGGTCAGCAGTGAGAAAACATTCTGTGTGTGTGTGTGTGTGTGTGTGTGTGAGACAGTCTGCATCAAAAAATGAGACTGTTTTTATATGTGAGATGAGTCTCAATGGACCTTAGATAACACACTGCGTCTGAGAATCCTATCAGAGGAAATAAAACATCAAGCTTGGCATCAAAACACATAACTGAACTGACTTCAGGAATTATATTTCAAAATATTTTTAAAGTTTTTGGTGAAATTGACAAAAAACGAAGGCATCAAACTAAAACTCAAACTGTTACGGTTGGTTGTTTTGTCCCTGTGTGACTGTATTTTCACCAAACTTCAAAGAAAGATGCATCTAATTAGTCAGCTGCTGATTATTTATACTTAGCTTTTCTTATGATGTGATTCTTTAGTGATGTTCATAGTTCTGAATTTACATACTAATTTATTTACCTCAACTTTGAGGTAAATAACTTTAACCCTAACCCTAGGTTGCAACAATTAAATCGATTACTTGTCAATGTCTTTTCACGGGTGTCTGCACTTCACACGTCTGTCATCAGGGTAAACAGGCAAGCTGTAACCATGGTAACAAAGACATGACAGGGGAACACAAACTCGCCTCTTCAGCTTCACATTAACCGTGTCGGGATCGGACCCAAAACACAACGCCTTCGGTCCGGCTCAGTTACAGAAAAATGTGGCTGTGTCAAACTCTAATTTCCTGATTCCACCTTATTAAATGTGAATATTTTCTGGTTTCTTTCCTCCTCTGTGACAGTAAACTGAATATCTCTGGGTTGCGGACAGAACAAGACATTTGATGACGTCATCTCTGAGAAAGTGTGGATTACATTTTTCAACCCTCAGTCTTTGACAGTAAAACAAAACCGTAAAACATCCTTAATTATTCTTACATCATTGACTAAACTTGACAAAGTATACGAAACGATTATCTGCCTCTATAATTTCTTCTCCAGAATCACCAAAAATCCCGTCTCCATCAGGCTCGACATGAATCTGTGGGAACACTGTATGTGTCAGTGGAACGGTTTCAGTCATATGTCCTCCGTTGGATTTCCCTCCAATGGTCCCATTATGTTCTTTTATGTTGTAATATCAATGAGTTTATTATGTTGTTGAGCCGGAGGACCATGAATCATTTCTCGTTTTGCTGCCAGAGCGTCACACTGACTTTCTCTGTGGTCACAGTGAAAATCACTTCTGCACAGAGAAGACGCTGCCGTGTTTCTGACGCCGACCCAGAAACCAGCTGAGCCGCCACCTGTCAGCTGACTGACTCCCTCCCGTCTTCATCGTTTACCACAGCTCAGTGAATACTGTAACATACATCGCAGCTGATGTATATCTTGAAGCAACGATGTTCATATTTTACTGTTTACATTTACAGTTTGTCTAAAATGCTTTTCTCCGTTTGTGTGCATGCTTACCTTCACGACTTCCTGTCCCAGAACTCCTCCCACGACGGCGCACACCGGAGACATCTCAGAGAAGCAGTAGCTGAGGACAAACAGCACAAGGAAACATGACCCACTGTGACTGAAGAGAAAGTGTGATGTTAAGTAACTGAGAAACTGAGAAAGTGACTCGCTCCAGAGCCACTAAAGCAAAAAATGTCCGTCTGGAGCTTTGTTAGTTTGCCACCTGGTTTATTTATTTATGTGATGTGCTGTCAGGTGACGCCGCCGTTTCTGCGGTGGCAGACTCGAACTTTTCACTGACGGTGGATGCACAGATGTTTTGGTTAATCAAAGTCACATCGCCCCCTTCCACACTCTTCATTACCATCATTCTTTTTCTATTTCTCGCTGTTCAAGCTGCACAGTTTGGATGTGAATTCAGCCTTTTTTAGGGCAACAGGATGAAGTACATCATTTCATAAAAATCTCAAATATGAGACTGAAAAATGTGTATTTCTGTCAGGAAAAAGTGGCAATCAGACAGACGAGAAGATCTGCAGGAAAGCTTTTCATCTCAAACTCGTACGATGTTTATTGTTGGAGCAGCTGAACTACACAATAGGGTTTTGATCCATTTCTCTATTATCTGTTCTGTTATTGTTGTAACCAATGCCTGATGCAAAATAGGAATAATGTTCAGATCTCCATCCATTCACAGTGCTGTGGACCGCTGTTCAACCTCATCAATCCAACTACACATGCTGCTGTCGCTGTCAGCAGGCAGCATCACTACCACTGGCCACCGCAGTAATGGCGGCGCCGCTCAATGGCAGAACACACAAATCAGCCGCTAGATTTGTCTATATTTACATCATCAGAAATATATGTGGTGGTCGGTCCTGGGTGTTTTGCTTCCAAGACATTTCAGCAGTTACTTCACGTGAATTGTCATTCAATATCTGATCTGTAAAATGAGTCCGATGACAGGTGAAGATGCTTTGTACCTCGTGAAGTCATCGCTCAGGAGGTCGCTGCTCACTGCCAAGGCCTCGAGGACGTCATCACGGATCTGTTTCAGGAGCTGACTGTCTTCAGCAAAGGATTGTGGGTCAGGGTCACGGCCTTTGTCTGTGCGAAACTTCAACAGAACTGCGGAGACGGAGGGAAGGCGGAGAAGAGAGAGAAGGAAGGAGAGCGGGAGAAACATAAAGGGAAGGAAATGAACGGCAGTTATAAAGCTGGAACAAGTTTTTTCTAAAGCAATATTTTCCGTATAATCTATTGCACTATTGCCATTTGTAATTTCATCACGCTTTCTAGACACTTCCACGGTGAATTATCATCTCATGGAAAGACAACATCTCAGTTTGACTGCCGCGCCTTTGAAACAGGATGAAGTCGGTATGTGGTTGCACCATTTCATCCGATTTGGCCTACGCTTCCCCACATCAAATTAACAGCGTGCACACACAGACTCATGCATGCAGAGACTCTCGCAAACATCTGCACATGTTCAGTGAGGAAACCGAGTGAAAAAAAAAAAACCTCCTTCCTGCGTCTAAGAGTTGGCTCGAGGACTCACTGAGGATTAGAAATCTGAAGATCGCTCTTTATTTGGTCATGAGCAATATTTCTGACAGCAAACTGACAACTACACAGACGCACACATCAACACGTCGCCCCCGTGTTTCCTGTTCGTCCATTAACTTAAAACCACATGAGGAAGTCAAATCCTCCCACGGCCATTTCCACCAGCGTGGCACACCAAACACACACTCGTACGTCGTGCCGATGAATCATTCTCACACCTCAGCTCTGCCCTTTATCAGTCAAACTTTTTGTTAAAACAAGGTTAAAACAAAGAGAAATGGCATCGCGCTGCACCAGCATGGCAGGAAAACCAAAACAGAATTACATAACAGAATATAATAATGTGCTCATGGATGGAACAATGATAGCATCTCTCAACCTACACATGTAGTAGTGATGCGTAATAGATTAAAGTGGAGGGGAAAATAGTTCAGATGGCCCTTTAAGTCGAAAACCTGCGTATGAAGGTCAACAGACATTTTGTTTTCCATATATTAATGCAACATCTGCACAGTTAAGAGTTAATGTGGCAGAGCTGGCAGGAGAATATCTAACTGTTTGTCACAGCAAAACACAGATGTAAATTCCAGGGTGGACAGTTTAAAGGATATTTCTTTAATGCAAATGCAGAATAACACGACTACAGGTCACTCTTTATGTTAGCTCGCAGCTAGCTGATGTTGCCAGATAGTGACAGTAAACAGTCAACTACAGGGCCCTATGATTTCCGTGTTTGACATAGTTACACTGAAATGCTGTTTTCGTGTGGAAGAGGAACGTCTGGGGAAAACTGCACGGAGGGAAGCAGATCTGGGTGGCACAACAAGTCACAGACTGAGCTCTGCTGTCAAAACTATAGACATAGTATACGTATACAGGGTTCTCCCCAGAAATTTTTAGTATAGCGGCGCACCGTCAGTTGGGGGGGTCGCTCGTCACTGTCAGTCCGGGGGGGGACGCTCAATCGATCCTCGCCGTCAGCCGGGGGCTCGTCGCCGTCAACCGGGGGACGGACGGACGCTCGTCACCGTCAACCGCGGCAGCCCACAAACACCCGCTATAAAGCAGCTAACATTGTTGAGTATAGCGGCGCTGACCTAGCCGTATAGCGGCGCAGCGCCGTTGTTCCACAGTCTGGGGAGAACCCTGGTATATTATGTCTATGGTCAAAACAAATGTAAGCATGGCGAGGCGGCTTCCCACGGCTCCGTCTTCGTCTTCGAAAAAGCTGAGAAACTTGACATTAACGCCTCAGTACAGAGCCGAGCAGTTCCCGAACGACTTGTATGTGTCAGGTGAACTGTTGTTTTGCAAAGAAGCAGACCTGAGAAATCATAACTAATGGTGTAATGCGTGAGAGTTAGCCACCTGTCCGATTCATATTATCGGCATATAATACCAGAGTGACTGCTAACTGCTGCTAACAGTAGCTGCTGTTAGCTAGCTAGCCCCGTTAGCCACAGCCCTCTTAGCTGACTCGTTGTTTTTATTCAATGAAACCCATAAAAACACAATATATACTACTGTATGAAGACATGATGAAGTCAAAATGTTTTTTATGCACTTTACTGTACTGTACGGTACAGTATTGAGGAAATGTGTTTGTCATCTCAATTGATTTAAGGTCATTTCTATTTAATTTGTGCACATTTTAGTCATTTACATTAAAAACACACTGTTTTCGGTAGTATAATAAGAGTAAAAGGTAAAAAAATCAGAATTCCCAACAATTAAAATGGAATTTGGGAAAAAATAAAACAGATTTATTTTATTTTATTGTTTGTACTACATGTTTTCATAAAATGTGTGTTTAAATATGTAAAACACACATTTGCATATGTTGATGACGTATTAGAGTCAAAGGTTTTTACACAGGGCTGCACTTTGGATCTCTCTTTTTATCAGTCAGCTGGCGTAAAAAAGTACATTTTCAAATGAACACTGTTTTCTTTCCACGCAGACATGTTTTCACTTGTAGTGCTTCTCCTCCAGAAGATTATGTTGCTCACTATATTCTGTGATCCACAAGAACTGCCGTCAGTTTCTGCTTTGTCCAAATATTTATGCACATGGTCATTTTTTCTCTTGCTGCTCATCTCATCAGTCTGCCAACACAATAACAGAGAATAAACTAAATAACGATAATAACATCCACATGCGGTTCAGATTAGCTGACTGTTCCTAGTGAGACAGGAAGCAGTCGTAACAGAGGAAGAGCCACTTCCTCATCGGTCGCCCAAAACAACAACCGCTGGCTCCATTTATAGAAACAACGCAGGATAATAACACCGACTCCTGTCTCAAATGTATCATATCAAAAAAACAACTAGGCGGTGTTTCCACACAGAAATGGGCTGAAGTGCAGCAAACAGGGCGAGGCTGCAGAGGGCAGGTGGGTTTCAGAGTGGTGGGATATAAGACTAAATGTCACAGAGGGTGTGAACCATGAACCTGAAATAAAACAAACTAGATGTTCCGAAATGTTCATATGACGAGTGACAAGATGCAAATTTGCTGTTCAGTAAACAAATTTACGTCACATGACAACATCTGGATGCGTGGGACTTAATATCAGTTTCTGACACCTCCGTTTTTTCGGGGGGGGGGGGCGATTGGCCTTTTCTCTAAAAATAAATGTATTTAAAAAATCTCCAAACATTGAACCCTGTCATCAAGAACAACCAGGTAAATAATCTCCCTGCTCCACTCAATAACCAACTGTTTACCACATAATGAACAAACACGGTTGACGAAGGTCTGGTCGATTTAACAAAAAACATGTATGATTTCCTCACTAGCCTTCTCTAAATTTGTAAAATATAATGGATTCTCTATTGGCAGGAGGGTCAGTGGAGAGTTAAACAGTCCCTCCAGAAAAAGGCGATTATGCAATCGCATAATTCAATACATAAATCAGGCAAAGTCCGCATATTTATGCGGGGCCGCATTTTTTCAAATACGCCGCACTTTCGCCACATAAATTGCCGATTTCCACGCAAAATATGCGGCGCTTGCATGATTTCATAGTCCCCGCATTTTCATAAAAAAAAAAATGCCACATATATCTCAGCAGAAAGTTGAAAAATGTTGCGTTTACTTCACACAGGAGCAGCCATTTTCCCCCGTTGCCATGGGAACGTTATGAAGTGACGTAATTACACGGCGTGAACATCATCAAAAAGCTGCAAACCCCGCGATGAAGCCATGATGAAGCCCGCAAATCAGTCTCATTTGCCAACTTTGTGCATTGGAAGCAATTATTTTAACAGAAGATGTCTGTTTTGTATTGCTACCTCTGTAAAACAGGAAGCACATTTAATTTTTTTATATTTTATTTATTCATGTTTACAGAAGTTGTAGCATATTCCTTGTGTAAAGCTACAGAACTTGTTTGACTCATCAATGTTTAGTAACTTTGAGCCATATGCTTATTAAGGTCTGAAATAAAACAAGCTGAGAACTTAAATATTCCTTTCTGTGATGTAGTGTTCTTGCTTGTCATAGGAAGTAATAAGAAATGACTCTTTACATTAAGGTAGTAGCCTGGTGAGAACAGGGTGTTGGGGGAATCACTTTTTTTTCTCTTTTTCATCAAACCGCAGTTTTTGCAAGTTCCCGCAATTTCATCGCATAAAAATCCCGCATATTAAATAAACGTGCCGCATAATCAAGGATTTTTGCCCACAACAATCACAAAAAACTCTGCGTTTTTCTGGAAGGACTGGTTAAAGCCTGCAGCTTGCAACACGCCTCCCAGGTCCTCAGATGTGATGGCTAAAGTTACAAAATATGACTTTCCAGTGTGCTCTCTGTGATCTGTTTTTGGATGCACAGTAAGCTGCCTCGGAGCTTAAAACGATCTATTTGTAGTGTGTTTACTCTAATTTCTGTTAGTTCTTTACTTAATAAACACAGGAAGATCTTTGTAACTTATCACAAAGTGTAGTAAAGTACTGTTGTTTTTGTTAGATTCACTTTAAAACTGTAAAATAATTCCTGATCACTGAGGCATCACGCTTCACATTCTGCATGATTGATAAATGTGATATAATCCGACAGAACTGCGTTGTTCCGTTCAGTGTTTACGACCTCTGCATCCTGCATAATGGAATTTTCATTATTACTAAATTTACACACAGAAAACGGCGTGCAACTGTTTTGTGGCGATTTCCTGTTCTTGTGCTTGTTGTCATGCAGAGTAGGTGTCGGGCTGTTCTCTATTCTACGCTCAGTGCACATGACTGGCCATGGACAGCCTGTGATGGAAACTAGCATGCAGTGTGGTGCAGGGCCAGGTGACACGAGGGACAATAACAACTCTTTAAGGAAGGTCATCAGACACTGTAAATAACCTAGAAAAACAGGAGGGCGTATTTCACATTTAACCAAAGGGTCAAAAAATTCCTTTATGTTGCTGGTTCCTCAACAGGTCACAGGTCATTTGAGATTACTCAGGTGCAACTCAGTGTAACAACGTTTGCAATCAAAGTGCAGGTTGAGTTGAGAAGAAGCTAAATTTGATTTGTTTTTGTAGTTTCTTTCCTTCCCCCCCCCCGCCGTCATCCATTCACAAACTCGGAAACAACTGATCTGGAGTTGATTTTAACGAACTTTAAGGATTTTCCGTGCACGTGCAGCGATATCTCACCAGCTAAATTAGAAGCGGTGACTTTGCATGTTCATGGTATATGCCTCAGTCTCGCTGCAGCGATCCTACGCATTTTCAGTTTCAAATTTCTAAACGTTTTTAGACCTTTCAGGATTCTTTGTCGTATTCGATCGAACGGAAAATTCTGTGTCTGTCTCGCCTCCCACGCAGTCAAATGTCAGCAGATCCCTCATATACTCTGCTGGCTGTTTAACTGATCATCGTTTGAAAAGCAATATCACTTTTAATAAAAAATGCATAAAATGGTCAGATTTAAAGACAATCCCCCTCCACAATAATAATATCAACCCTAAAGAACTAAACGATTTTAAACAATTAACAATCTAGAAAATCAACATTCTGTGGTTACAGCTGTTGATATCTTCTCATAAACAGTATCTGTTATTTTCACATAATCAGTGTATTGATTAAAATGCAAGTAGAACCAAAAAAAAAAATAATAATAATAATAATAATAAATAATAAATTAGCAGTAACATAATTCACTGGCAAAAAACCTAATTTCACATCTTTTACCAGATGCCAGAGAAGCTTTTCTACTTTAGAAACAATGTGCAGTGAAATGACTCAAAGTACCGTGAAGCAGGAAGTAGTCCACTGGAGTTCGCTTCATAGCGGCTTTGGCCTTCTCAGTCGTCCAGTCGACCTCCAGAGCCTCCTTCAGAGCGCAGAAGCTGGCCGTCTGATTAAAAAAGACACACGAATGTCAACAAGTGGTGAACCGCCGAAATCAAAAATGATTTAAATTGTTTTTCTGTTTTGCATAATTTTCTTAAAATGATCCACTCCTATGGACTTAAAACTTAGACTCAAGGTACCTTTTAGAAAATGTTATCCACCGTTAAAAGTGTTCATTTTCATCCATGTGGCTCTTATATATAGAATAACATTTTAAACATATTTAGCCGTGAATTAAATCATTCGCACTCGTACCTTTTTCACCATGGTGGTCTCGTTGGGGTCCACTTTGGCTTTCTTCGCTTCAGGACCGTCGTTAGAATTTTCAGTTGGTTTAACCAGTTTAGGTTTCTCCCTAACATGAGAGTGAAGAGAAAGATTTCCTACATCATCAGGAAGCACAGCAGTCAATATTACATTAGCAATCAAGCTCACAAACAGAAGTTTTGTGCTGCTGTGTACAGAACATATTGTACATTTATTGCCCACTAGAAATAAACGATGAAATTTCAGTATGTGAACTTCAGCAGAGAGCAGCTGAATGACTGCAGGAAGCATTAAATATCACACCTGCATGTCAATACTGCAGAAAATGAGAACTGATGTTTATATTTTCTGACAACATACAGTAACTGTGATATCTGACATTTTATTGTGAAATTTCAAAAGTCAAAAACGTTCAAGCTGAACACACACTTTAAACTTTAAACCCGCACTTACTCGACGTAGTTGTGCTCCTTCCCGAGGTTGGAGAACATGTAACCATAGTAACCGTAGACATCCCCGCAGAAGACTTTGATGTTGCGCTGAGAACAGAGCTGGTCCACCCGCACCATCAGGTCTCTGGAGCAGCCGGTCAGACACACCTGAGGGAGAAGAAACACGCCCAGTGAGACGCTGGTCAGAGCATCGTCCTGATCAACCGACAACACTTCAAGGATTAGAACCTGGACCCTGAAGCCCTGACATCACAAGACAGACTTCAAGAGACACATTTACATATTTGCAGTTTAAACCTGTAACTTTGGTTCCACGTTTCTCTGTCCCCTTATCATCAATGTATTGTTAAAAAGGTTTGGATTTCATACAAGTTTGTTGTGAAGCAAACAGTGTTTAAGACGCTCCAACAGAACGACTCAAGTGTCACATTTGTTTTTAAAAAAGGGAAGGACGTGTTTGGCAAAAATCTTGTGTTTGTTTTTGCAAATATTTTACAGCGGCACCAGAGTATGTGAAGAGATGAGCAACTTCCTGTTTACAAGTCCTGTTGCATATTCACTGTAAGATTCGCATTTTCTCCACTTCTCAGCACCGTTTATCTCTGAAATCAAAATGTATGAAACTGAACTCCCACTGTGTTTCTCTGTTGATCACCTTCACATCCTCTAATACGCACGACATTTTGTTGCTGTGTAGTTATTTGCTCATTTCCATTTCTAACCATAACCCTAAAACTGCTCGCGGTAACAGAAAATAACAAGTAAAATACTGTCTGGTGTTAACTCCCTAAGGGACAGACAGACAGACAGGCATATCTCACTTCTGAAAATTGGCTGCAATCCCTTACAAAGAAAATCATCAGTGAGTTTCCACCCTCTCAAAGCTCAGAACAACAAAGCAGCTGTGATCAGTATCTGGTCATCTGCCAAACAGACTGAGACACACCTACTGTAGCAGCAAAACACGGCAGCAACTGGGGAAAGTTCACCTCCCTGAGTCAAAGACCAAACATGGATACAGCCGACACAGTGACAGAGTTCCGCTCTGTACCATGAGTTTGTACACAGTGTACCACGGTCAAACCAGGGTGGACTGATGCCTGACTGTAAACAACTGTGCTGTGGGCTGGGTCCACCTTATCCTGCTGACCCAGTCCAGCACACCCAAAACACCCTCAGCTCACTGATAAGACCGATGCTGCATCTCAGGCATCACAGCACACGGACCAGAGCCAAGGACCAGTGATACCAGAGAGGATACATATACAGACATATGACAGACTGCACATCTGGAACTTTAACAAAATATTCTCATTGAATCTCTTACAGAAAGTGCAACAACTTAAAAAAGGTGCAAACGAGGAACTACTTTCACAGGCTGGTGGAGACATCAGTCCAACACCTTCATCTTTTTCCTTCCTGGCAACGATTAACAAGCATTAACTGACCCACAGAGTCATTAGAGCATCAGAAGTCATGGGAGGAAAACAGGTTTCAATGTAGTCGTGACTGATAAATTGTATTTTCACTATCATCACGATATGGACATGGGCATATTCAGAAACGACTGCTGAAATGTGTGAAGGATAATAACTTCTTTTACATGTGTTTACACTCTGCATGCAAACATTTACCTTATCAGATGGAGGCCTGGATACACAGGTCATGTATTCACAACATTTGGCTAATCAGATGAAGCCGCAGCTGAATGTCAGCTGCAATCAGATTAATTGATATTAATTTGGTGCTGACTGCACGATTAGCTTGCATGAGAGAGAGGAGCTGATAAGGGTACCTAAATATTTGTTTATGTACCGTGAGTGATATCATCAATTATATCATCACCGTCCTCATATTGTGCAGGCATATACCAATCTTCCAATCATAGCTTCTCAATCTAAAGACAGTTATAAATATGATGATAAAAATAGTGTTCTGACCTTATATTTAAAGGGATATTCCAGTGTAAATTTAATCCATGGTCCTCCTCTCCTCTAGAGAGATCAAGTTAGCAGACCGTTAATTTACGGAGTTTTATCAACCTCAGAAACGACCTCACGACAACAATACACTGCAGTAAATGGATCCAAATATAAACCGCCACCAAAAAGCCACAAATAATGCTCAGAACAGCACCAAACTTCAGCAACAGTACAAATAGGGTCTCAGCACATAGTCCGGGGCATCTAACCTCCGCTAGCTTAGCTGGATTTCTATTGTGAAGCTAAAAACAGATTTCAACTCTCCTCCATCAGCTTCTGGGTCGGGGAAGTCCCGACGAGACGATTACCGAGTGCGGTTAGAAATGCTCAATTCCGTTCTTTTCCCTGTCCGCTCTCGATAATAACTGTTATAAACTGGCAGGTAAGACACATATGAACTTTGATTGCTTTTCCATGGAGTCATAATCATACATTTTCATCCATGAGCCGCGGAACTCTACTGCACTCGGTAATCGACTCGTCGGGACTTCCCGTCAACAGGAAGCTGCTGCAGGAGAGTGGTAAATTTAGTCAGCTTTCCAGTAGAAATCCAGCTAAGCTAGCGGAGGTTAGATGCCCCGGACTATGTGCTGAGACCCTATTTGTACTGTTGCTGAAGTTTGGTGCTGTTCTGAGCATTATTTGTGGCTTTTTGGTGGCGGTTTATATTTGGATCCATTTACTGCAGTGTATTGTTGTCGTGCGGTCGTTTCTGAGGTTGATAAAACTCCGTAAATTAGCGGTCTGCTAACTTGATCTCTCGAGAGGGAGTCTAACACAGTTTCACGGTGATTTAGACCATGGATTTAATTTACACCGGAATATCCCTTTAATGTTGCAAATGCAGTCACAAAAAATAATCATGGAGGAATATTCAGAATGGAGGAGAAGTTTTCAGGAGCTTTGAATGTGTGAGAAACAGACAAAGTTGCACATTTGTTGGCTGGTCATGATGTTATTACTATGTGGTGTTGTTTCTTCCTTCTTGCATGAATCTAAAATTAACCACTGTAGAAAAAAAAAAGAACAGCTACTGTGTTATACAAAGAGAGTGACTGAGGGTATCAGTAGCCAGTTAGCTGTACTCTGCGAGCACCCAGATGGACAGTCTGTGTTTTTCTATTGTATCCAGCTCTCAGTAATTAGGCCTTTCATATGAAAACTGTGACCACGCTGTAGTCGCTCCACTTTAATCACCCTCCATCTTCCCGCTGAGCCACACACACATACGCTCGTGGAAGCAGATGAAAGCGACGAGTGGTTTACAGCAGGCAGAGTGAGAAGATAAAGAGACCCCCTTCTGTTTTCCCATTTTTTTTTGTAAATTTATCTCAGGCTTTTTAAATTGTCCCGCCTCTCACCCTCCCTCCCTCCCTCCCCCCGTCCTACTAACATCTAGCTCATCCCGTCCTCACTTCGCTCTGTCCTACTTCCATCCTCCTCCGTCTTCCTCCCATATCACTCTCCCTCCTCCTGACCCTCACTTAGCACCCCCAGAGGGAGGAAGACTGCCGTCAATTCAGACACAACAGGAGGAAAAAAAATCTGTTTTTCTTCTGATGGCGTTCAAATACATTCCTGCCTACAGCAGTGAGCAGATATGAGTTTCAGCCTATGTGTATAGCTGCCTGCGGAACTAGATACTACATGCTGACGCAACTTGCATCATCTTACCTAAAAACATTTAAATGATCATCCTTTTAATGCTTAAACTAACCATTTACACTGTCTTAAAAACAAAAATATAATCAGAATATTTGCTATAGTGTATTGTACCAACTAAGGACACACTACGTCGTTCAATTGTGATCTAGCTATATGAATAAAATTTCACTTGCTGTCGTTGCCACGGGGATTTACCCTCCACAACAGGGAGTCAAAACTTTCATCTTTTCGTCACACTATCTGATATGCAAGACAAATAACTCATGTGAACTTGAAACTTCACCTGGATCAGGTCAAACAATCAGAAAAATCCATGCAGGTCTTGCAACCAGAGTTTGAGTTATGATGCAATAAAATCTCATTTTCACAGCACAGGATACCGAAGCACACGGAATTTGAAATACAACAATGACATCCTTAAAGTTACCGTTTAACTTTAACAGTTTTTAAGGGTGTTTACATCCATATTAAGTGAACAGTGTAGAAAATACAGTCCTTCTTCTGCACGATCCCTCAGTTTTTGAACAATGCAGGAGGACAATGAAACTGCAATATGTCCGAATGTTCAGCCAGTATAGATATAAGCAGGGCTGGGAAATATATTTCCATATTAAATATTTATCGTGTTATGTCACGATATATGGTCTTAGATGACTGACATCGTTATATCACGAGGTGGCAGTAAAGTAAACCAGACCGTTGTACTTGTTCTGATACTTGTTTTACGCACCTAGTCTTTATATCCACATTACTAATGATCATCAAAAGTCTCATTTGTTAATATTTTGACAGAGTAGTAACAGTCTCAGCATTTAGAAGCAGTCCAAGCATTTATGAAGTGCTATACAGGAGAAAATCAAAATATCGAGACGACCCGCTCTACCCACTGAGCCACAGCCGCCCTAATCAATCATTTCAATCTTAAAGAATGCCAAAAAATGTGTATTATATTTTCCCAGAGTCCAAAGCAGTGTCTTCCAAAACCTTCTTTTATCCAAACAACAGTCCCAAACCCGAGGACTATTTATTTACTGTCATAGATGACAAAGAAAAGCAGCAAATCCTCACATTTAAGAAGCTGGAACAAGAACATTCAAATGAATGTACAAACAGTGCCACCCTCCACCCGCTCCACACTGCTGTGAACCATACACGACCATATAAGGCAAAAACAGGCATGCCCTCGTTATATAATTAACAGGAAAATCATGTCACAAAACCAGTCGGAAGAATTGTAAAAGAAAAAAAAAACCCTTACTGCTGACTGAACTATTAATCTAAGCTCATGCCATTACTGCAGGACTTCAACTTAAAGCAGGTGCTTTGGTGCCCAGAGAGAAAAAACAAGGAGAACTTTGGATTTATGATATGGGTTACAAGCGACATCTAGTGGTCAGACCGGTAACGTCAGCGCTCAATCTTGTTTCACTCAGAGAGGAAACACTGTAAGGTAACAAGATTAGACCTCAAAATGACATCATGTGACCTACATTTGGACAGTGGTCAACAAGAATTTGAAAAACATCTCAACAGGGTCAAACATGACTGCAGGAATGTGAGAAAGTACATCACTGCCCAACATTTTCACATCCTTTAATATGTTTCAACATCTGATTGCAAGGACAGCTACATTTGCTTTACATTTAAGTCAAATCATTCAGCTTCCCTCTCAAAATTCGTATTTATTTATAGTGTGTTTGAATAAGGTTGTCCAGAATAAACTCTTATATCACTCACCGCATCAAATTGCAGAAAGAAGTCATCTGGTTTGTCTTCGACTCTGGTCGAGTCAGCGTGGACCTCCACCATCGGGTTGAGGTTCTGCGCTCGCTCCAGAGAGGCCTGGGCTCGATTCTGACCCTGAGCTGTCACCGGAACCAGGAACTGAGCTCGACATGACTCCTCTGACACCTGGCACGGGACGGAGAGGGAATGTAAGGATTGAACTTCACGTGTAACAAGGTTTTTCTTTATGCGTTTTTGGAGATAAGACCAAACTTAATTTACACTGTGCACCCCGTGGACTTTTCTCCCCAAATTCTGTGTTTGGATATCAATTATTCAATCACACAAAGCCACAGAAGGCAATACATCAACACTTCACTTGGGAATGCAGTGAACCAAGAAACACGCTGTTGTGATGCTATCTTAATGCAAATCAATGCAAAACAGCTGGTTTGTTTCCTCGCTAGTGTGTGAATGTAGTTAAAAACATTGAAGATTATTACTTTGCCACAGGCCCCATCTAGTGGACATACAGAGTACTGCAAAGACTGAAGTTTCCACATGAAGCCATCAACTAAATACCAATATATTGATTGTTTATGAATGTATCACACAGATGTTCAGTTGATAACTAAGAACAAAGACTTTTAGACTTCAGTTGAAGCCAAAGTTCACTCTGTAGGTGACAGTGTGCACTGGTGAGGAGAGGAAAGAGAGGCCCTGAGCATGGTTTTGTGTGCACAGTTTAAGTGTGTGTACCTGTTCATGATCCAGCAAAGTGAGTCCTTTTACTCCAGCCAGGATTAGGTTCTTGGCCACTTCTGCCCCCAGACCCCCTAAACCTGCCAGGAGCACACGGGACCCTCGCAACCTGTGAAACAAAATGCAGACTGCATGTCAAGCAAGTGTGTGGATCATGTTTGTAACTGATTATTTTATTAGCCTTTGTTTAAACCACAGATCTCAATAAAAAAGACTTTGCTGTAGAGACACTTATACAGAGTAAACATGGAGATATGTTCAGCAACAATATACAGGTAAACCAAAATAATATAAGAACTCAAGCAACAATAACGTCAGAATTGTAAGATTAAACAGACGTTGACTGAAATGAAAGTCCAATTTGAGGATTTGTGCATTTCACAAGTGTAGATAATGAAAAGATGTCGACCTATACACGTATGGATATCAGTATTCTCAATGAAAACTCCCCACGCGACATACTCTTATAATAACTAAATCCCAACTGTTCACACGTCTAAAAAAAAACAAAAAAAAGTGTTAAATAAAACAGTTTGGTCCAACCGGTGCAGCAAGAGTGCGACAACTCAAATCTTCCGCTGCACCGATTAGCCTGCCAGGCTAACTAAGCTAACTGACCTCTTTTGGGCATCTAGCCCCCACAATCGGATCTGGCGATCATACTGTGCCGCCTCCTCCTCACTGATGATCGGGTCCTCTTTCTCAATCATATCGATCATTTCAGATCACTGTAAAGACGGTATAAACGGTGTAAAGTGGTCTTTTTAGGGTGCTACAGATGCAAGATGTTTCAAATGCCGCGACGGTCCCGCTGAATGGGCGCAGGGTGATGACGTCACATAAAGAAACAATGGACGTCTTTTCACTCAATTTCATTTAAATCTTTTTTTATATTTTGTGATGCTTTCGTTTTTATTTCCTGATTTGTTTATTGAAGTTCTTATATAACACATGTATTAGTCATCGTGTTCATTTTGAAGTTAAGCTAATTGTTCATTCAAATATTAACGATAGAAGCCCAAATAATGTAAAGTTATTTTGTGTTATAATTGATGCATCGGACATTAAGCCCTTCAATATAATGTTAAATCCAGCTGTAAACCCACAGCTTTTGTTCCGTAAGTGTTATCTTTATCACGTAGCGTTTGGCTTCAACAAGCGTCCAGGCAGAAACGTGGGTAAATTTATCCCTGAGTTTAGTCTTTTATGAACAATTTTAACAGCCATTTAAAAAAAACTCCACTTGTTGTGTGCCTTCGGTTGATGAATACAGTCCGGATAACCGAATGAGCAGTTTATGCTTTAGGAAAAAAATGCCCTAATTTGAGTTTGTGCTAATTAGAGTAACTGCAAAATTATTAATTGTTTAACTGAATAATTAATGGATATGGGCTGAAACAATAACAACTCAAGAGTCACGTCCTGCATTTGGGGGCGTACTTTGTAGAGGGGGCCTGAGTTAACATCTAGCATTTAGATATTTAATTTTTTCAATTGAATTTGCACACATACTGTGCATATTCCAAAGGAACTTTGGGTTTAAATCACATGTAATTAATCTACAGACAGCAAACCTTTATATAATGTATTTCTCCATAGCCTCAACAATATTTGTCCTGGAATCCTGACATTTGCCTAGTCTAGTTTAAATTATCCAATCTTCCTATTTTGATTACAAATATCACACAACCAATAACCAAATTTTATTGCGATCTCATGGTCTATGGTGGATAAAATGCTCTGCAAGTGTGTCTCGCATTAGAATGACTTATTTTACGCAATAATCAAGTCTTATCAAGAAGTAATTATTCGAATACTCTGTAATCACTATTTGGTCTGCAGGTGCACCTGCGAGTCAAACTCAGGGGCTCGTTTCACCCTCAGGTCTCCTCATTCGGTTATTTCCGTGAGAAGCGTACAAGAACGTTATTCGTCATGACGTCATTCTCGGAGAAACCCGCCCCTTTTCTCCTAGGAGAAGACTGTCCGCCATTTTAAGTTCACCAGTCGTCATTTCACATCGCTACAGTAGGACGGAGAACGTCAGGACTCACTTTCATCATATTTCTCTTACAACTGTAGTGGAGAATTGCCTACTATGAACAGAAACTCTTCCTAATATCAAAACAAGTAGATCCTAGTGAAGTGACGCATAAGCCAGTAGATTCCAGTGTCGAGTTGTACTTTTTTGCACCTCAATGTAACGTAACGTTAGCTAGAGGAAATGGCTGTGGAAAGCATGACTGTCCATCCAAACTCCCCAACTACCAACCACGAACACAACAGTCTCCTGACTGACGAAAGGTCGAGTAATTCTACAGTCATATTTAAATGAAATTATTTATTTGTCCTGTGCTTTTACACAAAAAGCCCGGGGTTTCTTTTTCTTTTTCTGTCAGTGGGATTAAACTCGCCTTTTCTGGAAAACGAGTACAGAGGTAAAGAACGCCATGTTGACACGACAACGCCAACTGGGAGGCCAAATATCACCTGGGATAACGTTATTCCCTCATTTTTTGTTACGTTATCACAATCAACGATCAATCGACTCAAGCCAACTTGTCTGAAGAAAAGACGAGGTCGAAACAGCTGATCAATCATACTTTCACCGCCATTCTAGCAAATTCAACGGTTATAAAGCCTCGGTTAATTATTTTCCCATTGTGAAGAGCAGTTTACTAATTTACGTTAATTCAATTAATTGTGTGGGTGTGATAATTATTGCAATGCAGCTGATGCGAAAAGTTCAAACAATTGTCTTTTGCTAACGATGGGCCTACCTTCAGGCTAATTTAGCAGTGTTAGCTTGTTGGCTAATGTGACCAACTAGCACAGTTGGCAAGAGGGAGGCTAGGCTAATGGCTAATGGTTTTGTTAATGGTAATTTGCTATTCTTTGGCGATCCCCATCGCTGCATTATCGAATTTATTGTAGCCGTAACTAACACCGTCAGACCAGATTGATGAATGTTATTTGATCATTATGGGCTATTTAATAATTTTATCATCGCTTAATCCAATGTAGCTAATGCTAATCGTGTCGCCAACGTTTAACAACTTGTGCTCTACGCACTTTTCGGTTCTACTCAAGTCATCGTCTTTCTACCTAAATAGCACTGGAAAGCAAGCTTATTTTGACCCCCGAACACCCTTAAATGATTGCATTTTCTTCCACTAATTTCCTTAATGATAGCTGTGTTCAAAGTATTGTTTTTTTAAAACTTATCGACTAATCCGTGTTGTTGCTCGTCACACTTGCTAGCTTTTTTAAACGCGTTTGTGCTGCCTGAATATTTGTGTCTAACATATCACTTATTATTCACAGTCGTGCCCACACTGACTCGTCCCAAACATCCACAAAAGTCCCCAAAAATGTGCAAAACGTCTGCAAAGCATCCCAGAAGTGTTTCAAGTCAAACACAAAGCTCCCTTTATCCACAGTCCCCAGTTGGCAAAATTGCTGTATGTTACCCAGTTGGCCCCAATTCCAAAACTCACAGACCCCACTAGTGTCCCTAAAAGGTTAGCGACAAACCTTTTTCAATGGTTTTGAGTGCAAAATGTGAAGAAAACCAGTCACAGTAAGTATTCCCCATTTTAATCATGGCCCTTTGCTTATAGAATTAATGAAGTTTTGGACTCAGCTGAGCTAATAATGTACCATAATGCATGGTAAATCCTTTATTTCAGCCATCTTTGATTGACCAGAATAATTTTGTTCTCTGTTGAACTTTTTACAGTTGTCTGCTTAATAGGTGTGTTGAGAAATTTGAGCATTAGCTGAGTATAGTGTTGATGGAAATTTGTGGAAAATTGATTGGCATAGTTGACATGGATGACAGATAGTGCACAGACCTGGATTTGACTGTTTTAGTTGTCAGTAGTAAATAGATACTTTGGTAGGGTTTAATCAATAACTTTTTAATTTGCAGACTGTCTGTCCTCTTCACAGATAAGTAAGCATATATTTGTGTTGGTAGACTTAAAGTTCATTAACTCTTGAGTTAACTCTGACCAGACCTGTTATTTTCTAAGCTGAGCAGAGAGAAGTTTGTACTGAAAGTTATTCTCCTAACTGGCGCATTGTTGGCAGCAGGTGATGTTTGTATAATACGGACAGGCCAGAGAGGCCATCAGCTTCTGCTCACGGTGAATCCACGCCACTCCCTTTCCACAGCAACCTGCTTCCATAATACAGCCAAATCCCTGTTCGATGATAGAGCCCTGCACTGTGTTAGGGGAGTTTTCCTTGTTGTAGGCCTGTGTGCCCAATGGGCCAGCTTCATAGCATATGCCAGTAGTGAGGTAGAGGAGTGACTTGGCTGCTGAGATGATACCCCTGTTTGTGGTGTTGTATGAAAGCCAATAGCTGGTGCAGGAAAAAGGACCTGTTGGAGGTTAGCAAAGTATTTGAGGCTGTTTTTTGTGTAAAATAAACAAGAGTTGTTGGTGTCCAATACTGAACGTTTGCATTGAGCCAATATTTGCCAAACAGTGCATAATCTGTATATATGAATATAGTTTGAGGCTACTGATTGAGGACAAATGGTAAAATAAACTATTTTCAAGGTGAATATAGCAAGTGTTGGGTTTTGTTTTGGCTTTTGTTGAGAGCAAAATTAAATTAGCTCCTGTTTATTCAGGATTGTGCTCCAGATGACACGATTCTGTCCTTGGATCAGCTCCAGTGTTTAATACGAGGGCCCAGTGTAAATGCTAAATTAAATCAAATTTGGTTAACTTTGCTGCATAAAACCTGGAGCTCCCTCAAATATGGAACAAGGACTGATATCTCTGCAGTTTATTTAGGAAATGTATCCAGGTAACTTGGTAAACTTTCTCCTTGGAGCATTATGCTGCTAAGTTCTGTCTTGGTAGTGACTTGAACCTCACAAGTTGTGATACTGTGTTCAGAAATAATGATTTTTACAAAGTCGTGTACTTTTAGAACTTACTTTTGTTTTGTTCTCTGGATTTATACCCACTAATGAGTAGCATTCACTGGTAGCTTTGCTGGAAGGAATCTAGTTTCTAAATCTGCTGAACATTTTATTCGTGACACAGCTCAGATTATCAAGGCCGGTTATCTGCTCTCCCCACATGAAGCTGATATGCTGAGGATGTGGTAGGGTTTGGGTACACATAGAGCACAGCTGACATTTTGCTTCACAGCAGGTCGACTAAACTCTCCACCTGCCTTGTCTCAGTTCACACTGTATGCTCTTCGCAGGACAAAACCAGTCTTTGAGTAATCAAAGATTGTAAGGCAGTGGAAAAGTGGAGTGGCCTCTGGCCTCACTCCCAGGATCCTGCAGACGGGACTTGTCAGCCTACTTTGGGTATGGGCCTTTGTGGGAGAGCCAGGATCTAATTATTCAAATAGGAAGTGTCAAATATTACATTATTTCTTGACTAAATGTTCACGCTACCCTCTTGCCCTTTCCATAAGTCATATCGCATACTTGCCAGTGGAAATGGCAGACAAACAGTGACCAGTCAAGTATGTCAGGAATGTGTATGGTCAATAGATGGTTGGTTGGGATCTTGTGCTTTGATAAAACTGGAATTCTGAGACTGGTGTCTGTTGGGGAGGGAAAACACACGACATGCTTATATTATCAGTTGTGTCAAATCCATCAGTGAAATTTAGATTAATGGCAGCTTTCCCTGGAGAGGGTGTGTTACCTTTCTCTCCATTGCTTTTGAGCGTTTCAAAACCATGTCCTCCTTTCCACTTGTCCTCACTGTGTGTTGCCTGCACTCCAACCCTCCCTACAGCCATTAGTCGCTGCAGAAGGAGGCCTTCATGTGATCCATGTCAATTAGGATCTCATGGTTTTGTTCATGTTGGCTCATGTGAGGGTCCTCCCTGGCAGTTAACGACAGGAACGGCACATGAATAATTCTGCCTTCCCCCCAAGCCATGGGCATTTTTACAGGATTCAGAGGTTTGCACTCTAAAACTCATAGTGCCCATAGTACTTTTTTTGCCAGAGCAGTTTTGCTTCTCACCGTTAAAATGGGAGCAAAGAAATACATATATACTTGTGCAGAGTTTCATATGGTTTGGTTAAGTCTGGTTTGGTGTTTATAACGTTGTGTCTTGAGTAGTTAACTATGCATGTGACATGGTGACGTGTGTGCAGAACTTACTGTATAGTACTCTCCATTAGATATGTTGACTGATTTTCCTGATGACATTTGCAGGTCATTTTTAAGTGATCCCATGTTTCATGTACACTTTTTGAAGATGATTGAAGTAGAGGCATTTGTCCAAACGTATGCACCAATAGATTAAACAGGCTAACATCTGTGAGGAATAGAGGAGCTCTGTAAATACACCTGGCAGAGTCAGAGACACATAATGAAAAAAACAAACAAATGTGTATGTTATGTCCCCTGATTATTACCGTATTAGTGTTTTTTAAATCAAACCAGTGTTCTCTTTGAATATAAAATACACAGCCTGATACTGCTGTTTGGTGTCAGAAATCTTCATGGCAGAAAGTAATAGGTGCTTACAATCGAAGTGGGCCCAAGGCCACACATTTTTACCTACTTTGATTTTCTTTCTTAGCAATGAAAGTTAAAGCTTTTTTCTCACATTAGTTCGTTATGCAAGTTATGGCTCAGGGTCTCAGTTCTGTTAAAGATAAAATATGTAACATGTCTGCATCATAATGTCTCAAACTGACTTGGCCTTTGCTATATATTTTGTTGAGTGTCTATTGCAAATGTTTCCAACAAACTCAAAGAAATCATTTTATTCAACATAAAGGTTGCCTGTCACTTAAATGATTAGGGAAACAGGTGCAATGTCAAAGAGTAGTTAAGGAAGTCTACGAACATCTAAACTTGGAATAAAACCGTCTTACATTCCCTCGTCCTTGAACATTTCTGATCAGGTCACAGCAAATAGATTTTCATCGGTAGTGGTGGTTGTATTACAATGAAGACAAAAACTCCCACAGTCCCATGCTACTTCACAACGCCATCAAACCAAACATTGATTGTTTTCATTGATTTGATAAATGTGGCAAAATGTTTGTTGAATCTTTTTAGAATATTACATTCGTAAACACTTTGACTCACAAATGCAAATAGTGCGTTGTGTACAGTGATGTCTGATGTTATATTTAAGTTAATTTTACTAAGCCTCTGTACTCGTTTTCCATGAGATTCATCTGCGACGGCTGAAAAAAACCCACTATATGTTTTATTTTTTATTTTTTTATTATTATAAATTCATCATTTATAGATTTGTGTCCTAAAACTTGAGGTTGTCAGACCCACAGCCTACTAAAAGAAGAGATATGTAACTTCTCTACATGTGCTTTCTTTACATATACAGGCCAGAGGATGGAGAGCTGGAGGAGGGAGAGTTGGAAGATGATGGGGGAGAACTGGAGCAGGGAGAAACAGGTGGAGGTACGTCCGCTGTAGTAGGAGGTGGAGACGGGGGCGATGAAGCAGGCGGAGGAGGTGAAGCAGCAGGGGAAGGGACAGAGGAGCGGCGACGGCGAAGCAGGGAGGCCCACGCCAGCAGCAATTCAGACGATGAGCGAGCCCACCGTCGCAAGAGAAAGAGGAAGAAAGAGAAGGAGCGAGAGAGGGAGAAGAGGAGGTCCAAGAAGAAACGCAAATCCAAACACAAAGTAAGAACACTGACAACTCTGGCACAGAAATAGACCCTTTCTCTACCAACTCTTTTCTGAATATATCTCTGTTTTGCGCTCCCTCAGCGTCATGCGTCCTCTGATGACGACCACTCGGACTTCAGCGATGACTCTGACTACAGTCCCAGTGAGAAGAGGAAGTACAGAGAGTACAGTCCACAGTACCCCCCTCCTGTACGTCTCAAGAATCTTCACATATGCATCTTAATTAGATGATTTCAAGTGCTATATATCATCATTCCTGACACACCAGGTTGAATTTAAACAACATTATATTGTTCATTTTTGTGGAAAGTAAAATCACCTTGTATGTTTCCCTGTCTCTAGCCTCATGCGGGCTACGGCGGCTCGAAGAAAGGCGGCTACATGAAGATGGAAAAGCAGAGCTATGGAGGCTACGATGACTACGAAGAGGACAATTACGAAGGTGAGGAAGAAGAGGAGATGGGGGATGAAGATTATGACGACTTCACTAAGGAGCTCAACCAGTACCGCAAGGCTAAGGAGGGTGGAGGTGGCCGGGGAAGAGGTGGGTACATGGCGGTCAGGCTAGAGCAGTTGAAGTAGAAAAATAGACGCGTTACCTTGATCTAGCCGTTTTACCGAATAGTTTGCATAGTTGTGGACATGTGCAAATGTTTCTTATCAATCCAAATTCCACAGATAGAATAACCAACCTGATCTTTGTGTCTCTACAGGCGGTAAAGGTCGTATGAAGAACCAGAGAGGTCGAGGAGGAATGAGGGGAGGGAGGAGAGGAAGAGGGGGAAGCAGAGGAAGAGGAGGTCGAGGAGGAGGTGGAGGAGGAGGAGGAGGAGGAGGAAAGATGGGAGGAGACAACGATGATGGAGACGGCTACGGAGAAGAGATGGAGGTGAGGTTTTAGAAATCATTGTCCATTGACTGGTCAAAGTACATGAAACGAGTTGTTGTTCTCCTGCTTTATTTTCTGTATTTTCACAGTTTTTCGAACATGTTTCAGATGGAAAAAATTCAGTGAACCAAAAACTCTCTGTAATGAATCAATACTTGTGAATCCTCGAGTCAGTGACACTCATTGAATCTGTCCTTACAGTATGTAGAAGATGACTACGAACACATGGGGGAAGATGACTACGATGACTACTCAAAAGAACTCAACCAGTACAAGAAGTGCAAAGACAGAGGCAGAGGTGAGTTTGGACTTTGTACTACTTACCATTTACTTTGATACAGTATCTGACAGTATTGACTCTTTGTTGCTCAAAATTTAACTCAGTGTCACCCTGTCTTCATTTTCTGTTTCTGCACCAGGAGGTAAAGGTGGCCGCGGGCGAGGGAGGGGTAAAGGTGGGCGTGGTATGATCAGAGGAGGACGAGGCCGAAACCGCGGCAGAGGAAGAGGTGACATGGGGATGGATGACGACAACAACGGCGACATGGACAACGGGGTAAGACTTTGTGAAACAATCTGATAATCCAACATATATTCATGCAAAAAAAAATCAATGCAAATAGGCAAAAGGCTGCTTCTCTCAGTCAGGTGGACAAATTCCTTTATATTTGTTAGATTTGAGGAATGAAATGATATGAATCCTCTGCTGTTTTTTTTTTTTACCTGACACTCTTCTCTCTCCTTGTGTTCATGTGTTGGTTTGTGTGTATGTACTTAAGGACGGAGGTGGAGGAGGCGATGGAGGAGGACTCGGGAGAAGGAATCTTAATGAGAAGCACCAGGATAAGAAAGGGAAGGCCATCTGCAAGTACTATATCGAGGGGAGGTGCACCTGGGTAAGTGGCACTAATGTTCACTACTTTGTTTTAAGTTTGTATGTTGACAGAGTATCACACAGTCTTTAAATGCTACATGTTTGAAACGATCTTTTTTCCTTTAAACAGTTCAGTTGCTTTTCTGAACTGTCCATGCTCATTAAAAATGCAATTTAACATTTGTATAGTTTTGTTTATACAAATTTTGGCTAACTTTCAATGATGTGAAATGTTTTTGGAAACTCAAATGCAATACAGATCCCCCTAAAAAGCCTGGAATTTGAAGTTGTTTTCAAACCAGTTTGGGTCGGCATCCTAAAACAGCTGCAAGGTCCAGTGACCTCAGGGACTACTGTGGCCTAATATGTGGTTAAACTGGAAAGACATGACTCAGAGTAAACTTTGAAGACATTTTGGCCCTGGTGAACTGGAGCAAGTTGAAAAAATTGTGTCTAAGCTGCCAAAAAATCCTGAAGGCACCATTCTACATGTAGTAACAGGCAAAATACAAAAACAACTCAGGAGAAAAGTAGTTGACAATATGTTGTTTATTTTATCCTTTCTGATGTATCACTTCTTTGTAGGCAGCTCTCTCACATGTGTCAGTCATGAGCTGTCAGGATCAGACATTTCATTATGACCCCTTTCCTCTCCAGGGGGACCACTGTAACTTCAGCCACGACATCGAGCTGCCCAAGAAGAAGGAGCTGTGCAAGTTCTACATCACTGGATTTTGTGCCCGAGCCGACCACTGTCCTTACATGCATGATATCCTTCACTAGTGACCACACAAAGAGACTCGCGTATATTGATGTGCACCTCTTTCCATGTCTTGTAAAATTCCATGCACCTAACTGAAAATGTGATGAATTTGTATTAATCTTAGAATTCAAATGAGTCCAGCGTCTTTGTGAGTGTTTCTCCTTGACTCCTCTCCTACGTGAATTCCCCTGTAAGCTGTTCCACACCACAGGGAACTGTGTCAACAACGATGAGTGCATGTTCTCCCATGAAGCACTCAATGATGACACGCAGGAGCTGCTCAACAAGGTAGGGTCCTCAAACACTGTAATCAGCTCTGAAAAACATTTTTAAAGGTTTATGCCTTTAATTAACTCAATTCTTTAAGGTATCCGGTGTACTTATCCATGTCTAATCACTGTGAAACTGTGTTGCACTCCTTCTCGAGAGATCAAGTTAGCAGACAGAGTTTTATCAACCTCAGAAACGACCGCACGACAACAATACACTGCAGTAAAGGATCCAAATATAAACCGCCACCAAAAGCCACAATAATGCTCAGAACAGCACCAAACTCAGCAACAGTACAAATAGGGTCGGGGAAGTCCCGACGAGTCGCTTATCGAGTGCAGTAGAGTTCCGCGGCTCATGGATGAAAATGTATGATTATGACTCCATGGAAAAGCAATCAAAGTTCATATGTGTCTTACCTGCCAGTTTATAACAGTTATTATCGAGAGCGGACAGGGAAAAGAACGGAATTGAGCATTTCTAACCGCACTCGGTAATCGTCGCGTCGGGCTTCCCGACCGGAAGCTGATGGAGGAGAGTTGAAATCTGTTTTTAGCTTCACAAAGAAATCCAGCTAGCTAGCGGAGGTTAGATGCCCCGGACTATGTGCTGAGACCCTATTTGTACTGTTGCTGAAGTTGGTGCTGTTTGAGCATATTGTGTTTTTTGGTGGCGGTTTATATTTGGATCCATTTACTGCAGTGTATTGTTGTCGTGCGGTCGTTTCTGAGGTTGATAAAACTCCGTAAATTAGCGGTCTGCTAACTTGATCTCTCGAGAGGGAGTCTAACACAGTTCACGGTGATTTAGACCATGGATTAAACTTACACCGAATATCCCTTTAAATCGTCAGTTATCAGACAGATTTTTGATGTTTGATAATGGAAATGTCTTGAGAAAATGTTTCAGATGAACTTAACAGTGGACATTTTTGTGACATGTGTTCTAGATGCTGGCAGAGGATGCAGAAGCTGGAGCGGAGGATGAGAAGGAGGTTGAGGAGCTGAAGAAGCAGGGCATCAATCCTCTCCGAAACCTCCTCCTGGAGTCGGCCTCCTCCCCACCCCTCCTCGGCTGTTCCTATAGATGCAAAACACAGGGCCTTGGGGATTTGTGGTGGCGTGACCCTCCAGCCAGGGTGACTCTTGGGGGGACTTCCCTGGACCTAACCAGGGCCAATGCCCAACAAGGTGCCCCCAGGACCAGGACCAGGGCCTGTTCCTGGGCCCAACCCCTGCGTTGGTCCCCCTGTGCTGGCCCTGAGGAATTCCACTTCCAAGGAGGGCCCCCAAATCCCAACTGCCCTCCTCCTCCCCACATGGGCCCCCCACCCCCTTGTGGTGGAGGGGGAGGTGGCGCAGGGAAGAAGATCCCCTCGTTGTTTGAGATTAAAGTTCAGCCGACAGGACAGCTCGCTCAGAAACTGGCAGTCAGGTAAGAGAAAGATAAAAGAATCGGTTCATATTAACATCTGTAGAAAATTATTAACTCAAAAAAGTTGTTACTGCCAAGTTACTTTTCAAAGCTTCCTGATTTCAACCTTTGATCTAAATGTTATCTCCTGCTCTTCTTCCTCTATCAGGAGCCAGACTCCTGCTGCTACCCCGGGCCAGGCTTCATCTCCTGGACCCCAAGGGGCCCCTGGTGCCCCTCCCACCCGGTTCCCTGCCCCGCCAGGCATGATGCCCCCCGACATGCAGAACATGGGCCCCAACCATGGGATGAACCAGGGGCCCCCCAACATGGGCCCCGGTGGACCGCCCATGATGGGAGGATTTGCACCAGGTGATGGCCCTCCACACGGGGGTGCTATGCCTCCATGTCCTCCTCAGGGTGGAGGAAACTTTTTCAACAACTTCTTCAATCAGCAGGACGGTATGGCGATGGAGGGAGTGGTGCAAGAAGGTGAGCGCGAGTTTTAATGATTAATCAGAGTAATTAAGAACTGAAAGAATCAGCTGTAGTTCGTAGGTGATTGTTGCAAAGTTAGAGTTTCTGTACTGAGAACACTTGCTCTGTTTCTCTCAGGTGACAACTACCAGGGATTTTCTGGCATGGACGAGAGAGGAGGAGCAGGGAACTTTGGTAACCAGTCGGGTGGCCAAGATGGCTCTGCTAATGGAGCATCAGCCAATCAGGGAGGGATTTCTGTGCCTGACTTTCTGCCTCCAGCGCAGCGTGTCCTGTTCATGAGGATCCAACAGAAGCAGCAGGAAGAAGAGGAGAGAGCTCGCAGGATGGCCGAGGGAGGAGCAGAGAAGAGCAGAGACACTGAAGGTAAAGTATCTGCAACAGTTTGTGTCTAAACTGTTAGAAAATCTTTGGTAATAAGACGAGGCTTAAGTGATCCCTCACTGGGGAAATATTATTGTTACCGGAGTTCAAGAGTCACAAGCAGAGGGGGAAAAGGAGTGAAAGATAAAGAGGAAACAACATGAAGCAAGACTTCAAAATAAGAAAAAAGAAGCAATGAAAATTAAAGACTGTATACAACTTTCCCATATACAGACCCATTCATGTAAAGCACACATTTATATGTGTATAAATATGACTCATAAAAAAAAAAAATCAAGGTTAAATAAATAAATATCTGGTGTAAAAGTTACAACAAAATAGGAGTTAACACCCAATCATGTCTGTTGTTCTTTCATAGGTGACTCAGGGAACTGGTACTCCAGTGAGGATGAAGATGGCGGTGGTAGTGTGACCTCCATCTTGAAGACGCTCCGTCAACAGACCCAGGTGCCTCAAAAATCTGATGGCCCTCCGAGTGACCCTCGCCTCCAGAAAGCCTCCCCGGCAGGCGCTCTGGCTCGGCCAGCAGACCCCCGCCTGGCTCGGGACCCACGCCTGGCGCGTGCTACAGACTCTCTCTCCGACTCCACCCACTCTATGCCTGCATCATCTTCCTCTGGACCGCCTGCAGACCCCAGGTTAGCCCGGCTAACAGCTGCTGCATCAGCTGGATCGACGTCCCTGTCACCCCCTGCTGCTAAACCAGAGCCTCCTCTGGTCTACAAGCCCCCGCCACTCACAGCTCCAGCAGCGGAGGAGGAGGAGACGGAGCGCGTTCTGCGTGACAAGCCGGTGCCGATTCCTCTGGACCCGCTCATGGGTATGGCTCTGAGAGACCCTCGCTCACAGCTGCAGCAGTTCAGCCACATCAAGAAGGACATCCTTCTTCACATGCCGGCCTTCTCTAAAGCCATCACCTGGTCACCTGAAGATCTCCTTCCCCTCCCCATCCCCAAACAGGACCTCCTTCCACTCCCACCAGGCATCCCATCTGTCTCCTCCACAGACCCCCGTCTGTCTCGTGCTCAGCAGCACCACACATCACTTCCTCACTCACAGCCTCCCCCTGTACAGCCTCCTCCCTCCTCGGACCCTCCTGCTCCCTCATCATCCACCTCCTCCCTCCCAGACTTTGAGCTGCTGTCTCGTATCCTGAAGACTGTCAACTCCAGTCCGTCGCAGACTCCCTCCCCTCCTCTCGTCCCCACCCCTGCTGCCCCTGTGGCTCTACTGGCCGCACCTCCCCCAGTGCCTCCAGCACCTGTAGAAAAGCCAGTAGACCCCCGTGTTGCCCGTAAAGTCCCCACAGACCCCCGTCTCCAGCCTCAGAAGTCTGCATTGAAGCAACCATCCGATCCCACTCCTCCTCCTGCCTCCTCTACCTCTCCAGCAACAACATCCAGCTCCTCTCCTCCTACCATTGCACCCTACGACCCCAGGCTGCTCTCGTCAGGTGGGGCAGGGCGTGGTGTGGGAGCTGGGGCACCAGGGGGAGCCAGCGTCCTAAGCAGCATTAGTCTGTATGACCCACGGACTAACAAACCAGGCAGCCCTGGTACCAGCAGTGGCTCTAACAACTCCCCCAACTCAGCCAGCACAGAGTCCAAGCCCAGTGAGCCCACAACGACTAAACCCAAGTCAAAGGAGCCCCTGTTTGTTCGGAAGTCTGCGTTGGACCAACCGGAGCCGGAGAAAAGTTCAGAGCAAGGGACTGATCGATACAACAGCTACAACAGGCCCAGGCCCAAGCCTGCACCCTCGCCTAACTCAACAGCTCAGGGGGGGCCCGCTGCAGCCGGAGCAGCCGCAGCTGGAGGTCAGGGTGCTCCTGGAGCTGCTGGGGATCAGGGGCCCGCTGGAGTCCACAACCTACCAGTTTCTACTCTGTTTGGCGTTGTGAAGCAGGCGGGCAAACCAGGTGGGACGGGTAGCCCTTTTGGAGGCAACAGCCCGGTGCAGTCTGAGCAGACGACCACAGAGCAGGACAACGCCTCGCTGAAGGAGGTTTTCAAAGGCTTTGACCCCACAGCCTCCCCCTTCTGCCAGTGACCCCCCGAACGTTAACCAAAAGCTCATCATGTGGTCAGCCGTTGGCTTCTTATAACATTTTTGGACGCTGAGCAGATCAGTGAGGAGAAAGTAAAGCGCACTGAGGCAACGGCTCGCGAGACTGGTTAAGAAGACAAACCTTTGTGAACAAACTGTCACAGGACGCGTTTCTCACACACACACAAACACACACACTTTACCGCATTGTTGCAGATTAATATTCTATAAAAGACTCTTGGGTTATGGGAAGGGTTTAAAGTTAAATCTCTAAAGCTCTATTTTAAACAGACATATTGATGTATAAATAAATGTATTCTCTTCATCTCAACGCTTAATGAAAACAGTTATTCTGACAGCAGCAAGAACACATTTCTATGAACATTTTAGCTTCATCTTTTTTCACTTCAGCTCCTCTTGCTCAGTTTTTTTTCTACAGTTTCTCCTCATCTGTAAACCGTTTGATGTGTTTGTTTTTTCGGGCAGTTAAAGCTGACAAATCTCTTGGCAACACATGAAAAGATGGGGACACATCTCAAGATATTGCTTATTTGTGGTGTTTTTGTAATCAAATGAATAGCCCCGAGGGAACTCCTCCCAACACTGTTGCCCCTCAGAAACACATCACCCTCTTTGTCACTGCCTTTGCGACACTGTCCTCTATAACCTGCTTTAACAAACTGTTTATTCTTGTCAAACCATAGCATTCGTTTTGTCATTATGAGTCACCATGTCTGCAGAAACAAACACCTAAACATAAATCTAAATTCTGTTTTTTTTAGTATTTATTTTTCTACTTCTTTGCACTGTCAGTTTGTCCTCTGAGGGCCGTATTAATGTTTTTAATGTCTGTAGCTCCTCCACCTGTTCATATACTGTTTCATTTCATGTGTTTAGCTCTTACACCACAACAGGTAACTTTACCACCTGTGACCTCTCAGTGCTGCCTCTCTAACCACTAATCCACTAGACACCCCGTTTGTCAGCTTTCACCTGAACACTTTGTTTTATCGGTTTGTGAAAATGGAGAGTCGTTAGTTCATAAATGACGGCTTCTTTAAGGTAGAAAAGATGTAAAGCAGACCTCGCTGGTTGACAAAACACACCCAACGTCCCTAGCCGTAGCATCTGCCGTTTTTCACCTCGATCAAATTGGGACACACCGAGTTAAGAGTTCATCATGACTTGAGCTTTTAGTTTGATTTTAATTAACTGTGTTAGTTCAGAATCAAAAGAGAACCAACAGGACAACACGGCAGATTTCTGCGATTGTTTTGGTAGGACGGCGTATTTTGCAGCCTTGCATCATAAACGTATCAGCTTTTGACTCCAGTGGCTGGCGACAGTGTGACAATCATAAAACTAGACTTGGACCTAAAATTCAGTCAATGCATAGAGTCTTTGCATCGATCTGTGCATTAGAGGGGTTCACTAGACTGCACAGATTCAAATTTAAGACGTCATGGTGGGAAAGGAGGATGAACAGTCGTCTCAAATGTTTAAATATTTTCTTCATGACCTCCCTTCTTAGTTTCTTCCCCTCAGAGTAAACAGTTCGAGTCAGAGTTTTGTACAGCGTCTGAATCAGGGTGAGGATAAGCAGGTGATGTCACTGCTCGGCTTGTTTGAAGATCTTTAAACGTGGGGTCACTGTAGAGGAGCGTATATAAGTTTTTCACTTCCGGAAAAGGTTAAGATTGTACAACAGCTGTCAGGATTGTTGACCGTCTTGTGTATAAATGTTGATCATTTTAATTTATTTTTTTATACTTGGGTAAATATACTTCCTCACTTTACATTTTTTGAACTGAATCATTTTATATGCCAGGAATATGTGATTATCGCTCACTACTACAAGATTAGTGGGACATTGGCAGCCTGTGACAGTGTGAAAAGAGGAGAAAGACGTATTTTTATTTGGTTTTGTGTATAAAGATTCAAACTAACAAAAAAAAAAAATAAATCACCTTAACTTGCTCCTGCCAGGTCGCTAAAAAGCCTGTGAGGAGGCTGAGTTCCAGCTATAGGAAGTGTGAAACTTATTGTTGATTTTGTTCTTTCCTTCATGGCTTTGTTGTTTTATAAGTTAGTTTTTTTTTCCCCTGCTCTGTAAATTTGACCAGTATCCTGTCTTTGGAGGAGTTGAGTTTTCTAACTGTACACTGTAGGTGAGGTTGTCAAAGTATTTAAATAAAGTTGATACATGATCAACCAGTTACAACTGTTTTCTGTATTTTTTTATTACATCAGTCGATTCAGTCAGTTTCCTATCAGCCGCCGTTGTGAGGATGTTTTTGTAAGCTGAATCAGAATGAATAAACATGAGCCGTCCTCTGGCGTCACCTCAGACCAAACATCGCATTTTTGACCTACTTGCAGTTAAGATTTACTTTTCTCTTCGCTCAGAAAATAATCAACCCGAAATCGGCTCGACTGAGTGATTTCTCCAAAACAAACTTTTACAAGAGAGCCTCTCCTGATTTTACTTGACTTTCCTTGTTTGTTTGTTTTTAACTATCTTCTTGTTATTCAGTGTTTTCTTTAGTTTTAAACCTGATGATTTTACGACTTATCCGTTTTATTTATCTGCCTTTATTGATTTCGGGTTTGTGAGTATATCTCCAGCACCAGATCTAATTCTAAGTATAGTCCTATTATTTTGCTGCGTGACGTGTACGTAGACGGGACAATTGATCGCTGACTTGTTTTGTTAAATTTGTATTGTACTCATATTTAAGGCTAAAAAATTTCCTGCAGTGTTTGATTGTCATTGCTTTGTTTATGTTGTGTCTCCAGTTGAGATAACTTGCTGTCAATTTCAACCAATCTTTGAGTTTCTTGATTTTTTTAGAGATGCCTCGTAAGACATAATATGACCCCTCATAACTGCTTTAAACGTTTCCCACAAGTTTGAGTCTGAGGTATCAGAGGTGTCATTCGTGACTGAAAAATCGTCAAATTTATCTGACAAGTATTTACAAAAATCTGCATCATTAATTAAGTACGGACGGAGCCTCCAAGTCATTTGCTGCTTCTGCTCGTTGAAATCTTAGTTTACACTAACTGGAACGTGATCTGAGGCGACAGTATTGTGATATTTGGTGTCCAGCACGTTTAATAGGAGCTTAGAATCTAGTAAAAAGAAATCAATTTGTGAATATGTTTATCTGCCTTTCTGAAGCACTTTGACTTTTGAAAAGTGCTCCTTAAATAAAGATTACTGTCATTATTCTTTTCTGGTGTGTGATGAGTATCTCGGCCTGGCGATGGCGGTAGCGTGGCTGTAAACTTCTGATCTTGTGATGTTGTTTCAGTCTGTTGGCCGAGGAGGCACCCAGAGATGTGAAACTGTCATCATAGCAGGATTCTGTGTGTTATCCTTTGTTTTCTGAATACACATCTAGCTAGGAAACTCTTATACTTATTTTAAGCTTCTCAGAGAACCAGACGGGTGGAGTTTGTTAGATCAGGACTTTTCAGGCGGGGTGAGACTGTGGTCACTGAGCTGACCTTTGTTTCCTGAGACTATTTAAACTTTCTTTCCCTTGTTCTGTTGTTAATCTGTCATCCTGTCTGTCTCCAGTGAAATCATGATTTATTTGGAAATGACCTTTGACCCAGAAGAAGATGAAAGTCCCTTCAATTTCTTATTGTCTCATATTGTTAATTGTGATTTTAGACAAGTTGTACAATACTGTGTGGCGTATTCAGTTACTAAAAGGTGGTAAAGTTCAAAAGTTATTTTTCTGGCAATACATGAACAATCCGTCATTATCTCCTCACCTCTAAGTCAGGTGGAGTTTCATAGTCCACAAAACATTTCTGGAGCTTCACAGCAAAACAGTGTTGCAGCAATAAAAAGACATTATTTACAATCTTATAGCTGAAAGGCTGAAATCTTCGCTGTGTGCACCGTTGCTGAGGTGGGTACACAAACTCGACTGCACATTGATTGTGTAAATAACATCTTATTAAAATCAATTTGTGATCTCTTGGCTTCAAGGGACCTTTAATATTATTATCTATCATTCTGGACGAGCCGTGTGGAGACATTTTATTTCATTTCTTTCATTCAAATAAAATGCGGTATCTGGCGAGTAAGGCAGGAAAAGTGATTCTCTCAGTTAATCTGTTCATTTAAAACAGGCAGGCGCGTCGCTGCTATCTTTAGGTTTCCCGTGATTCGAGCTGTGCGTCTCTTGACTCTGACGCTGTGGATTTGGATCAGCACCCCTGCAGCACGCAGCCTGTTTCCTGGTTAGCTACGATCCTCTACTGACTCACTTCCTGCTCCCCTCCCATCCTGCAACACACTGGCACCAGGAAGACTCACAATTCATCAAGTACCTCAAAGGCTTCCTATCACACACACACACACACACACACACACTGAGCTGCAGGTTTTTTTTTACAGCTATCTAGCAGCATGTTGCACCTCTTTTGATGTGAAGAGCAGCTGTTGTTCATCATGGAATACACAAACCGTTGGTTGTTATTGTGTTGCTACAAACAGCAGTCGTTTCCAAATCAAAGGTTCTTTATGGGGTTAAAACTTGGACACGGTGCAGACTGTTGATGAGAAGTCGGCTCAGTGACACAATGCTGGGAGTATTCTGTGATGACATGCGCCTTGAGACGTGAGGAATCGTCATGTGTTTTATTATATAAGACAAACAGCTAGGGGTGGGCGAGACTGCAAATTTTGTTATCGATCCGATACCAAGTAAATACAGGGCCAGTACTGCCGATACTGATACTTTTTACTTGAAAATGTCTGATCAATGTATGATTTTGTACTTCTGCCTTTAATTAGTTGACCATGATTATAATAACGATAAAACACAGGACAAAGATTTTAGCCAAATAAGGAAATTATATTTAACATCATTAAATCTATAACCTATCTGCATGTAGCCTAAATAGAAATACTAATGTTCCTTCAACAGATACACAAAAGGGTTATTATATTCTGGAGGTAGGCTATATGTCTAAATATAAGTATATAATTTTGTGTTACAGTTACAGTGAACCTGAGTGAGCAGAGTGAGAGAGGTGAAGAGGAGCACTGCGCTGCACTGATTTTCTGAATTTATAGAAGAGAAACTACAACAAAAATATCGATCTCATCACGCTGGTATCGATCCGATACTAATACTCACCTTGGTATCGATACTATCGATATTTGGATCGATCCGCCCACCCCTACAAACAGCTAAAGACGGCCACATTGGAGATGCTCAAAGCAGCACTCATATAATAAACATCACTCATTGCACCTGGTTAAAATTACAACCGAGACTGAACTAATACTGGAGATGCTGCTCTGGATTGCCACAGTAATGTGACGTACATTACGACTTGTGGTATTTATAGAATTTGCTCAAAGGTGTGGGTATTCACCTGCAAACTCACCTACAAGTCAGAACACAATGAGCGATGCAATCTGAGGTTGCAGCCACAGAGTGGGCGGGTCTTACGACATACTGTGTCTGCTGTGTGATTCACCGTCTCTCCCACGTGTTCCCTGAAGCACACACACATATATAGATTAAAAATCCTGCAGACATTCATGATCCAGCCGGGTAGATTCCTCTACTGTGTAACAGTCAGTTCTGTGGAAGTGAATCACGTGAGAAATAGTTTTGATTTGACTGGAAACTTATGACAGCACAGCATCACTTTAGATAACTGCTGTCTAACAACGTCTGAAGCTTTTGTCATGTGTAAATTACGCAAGCAGATACAGAAACTGCCGGGAATTAAGAAATTAAAAAATGTACTTTAAGATGATTCGTCTGTGACTTTGGTGGATTTGTCTTCAGATTATTAAGCGTTGGTTTGTTTGGAGCTCTTTTTAGCCCAATTATTCTGTTAAAAGTCCTAAAAAGATCATTAGAAGAAATTGACTAAGTAATAAATAAGTGAGTAAAACATATTTATGAAGCGCTTTTCAAAACCAAAACCAGACAGCAGATGTTTCCTGCAGTCGGGCAGCTCCAGGGGGAATCCACAGCATCAGGGGAGGCTCAGTGACTGGAAGTGAAAACACATTTCATCAGATATTAAAAAGAAATCACGTAGAATTAGCCTGGGAAACACATAGATCTGGTCTCAGATAACATTATCATTATTCCACAGACATCCATCAATCAAATGAAGCTAAGCAAGTAAACAAAAGTACAACCACATACAACATATTGGATGTAACTTCATATACAATATTTTGGTTAAAAGGTGTCTTTATTTGATGAGTTATAAATGAGACGTAAATCAACTTTTCTTACAAATATCACCTTTAATGTCGATCAGTCCAACGAAACTCTCTGTCTTTGTAAGGTATTGAAACAGGTCGAAAAGGAGAACTGTATTTTTATTCACGTTTTTCACATCATCACAGCTTCTTTGAATCAGGGCTGTAAGACAACTCGCAGCATTAAAACAGAAAGCGCGATTGGGAAATTCTTTGCATGTCCTTTCTCGTCTCGGTCCGGTCATTTCCTGTCTCCTCCCTGATGTCTAATAAAGGAATACAATCACCAAAAAGCACCCTTCGGAAAATGATGTTTAATTCTATTATATTTCTAAAATGATGCCAACAGGGTGCAATGATTCACAAATGTCACCTGGCTCATTCTCTGTATTTTCCTTCACTATGTCCCTCCTTGTGTTTTCCCAGAGATCCCTGAGACACCGATGAGTCGTGAGTTCACTGTATCTTTTATCGTTAATCTGCTTAGCTCCCTGTTCAGGGAAGCTACCTGTGGTGAGTGTATATATAGAAGATCTGATCCTCTTAGAGGATGACTTGGGCTGGGATTTGGAGCTCGGCGGCCTGTCGGCTGCAGCGCTGCTCCTGCAGTTGTGGGGGCGTCGTGTGTGAGCCTTCGGCCTCCATTCGGAAAGATGTGTTGTGTCTCGCTCTGCTCTGTTTGTGTCTGTCTCATTATCCTTTGAATCGCTGCGTCACTGTTGTTTAAATACTGCAAAAAGTACTTAACAGAAAGCAGGACACGGAGGTTAAAGGAATAATGGATATTTATTCCACACAGAGGACAGACAATTAGAATTAAAGGCCTTCTTTTCCCAACAACAATTATACAGCGTTTAATAACAGCTCAGCTCGAGTCATTATCTGCGTCAAACAGTAAAAAAAAAAATAGTGAACCCGTTGTTTTCCTGATAGTTTGACGCCCACGCTGTCCAGTCTGGGAGTCTGTCTGTCTCTCTGTAGTCTCTGCGAGCTGCTTGTTATAAGCTGCTCCAGATAAGAATGTACATTGATTCCCTCTCTGTTTTTGTCTCATTATGTTCAGAGAAAGTCAAGTTTTAAATCAGACTTTCTTTCCAAATGTCTGTGAAGCTGCAGCATCCACCTGAGGTAGAATCACCTCACAGGCTCACTGAAACACCTCTGATGTTCTTTCTATTCTGTGCCGTATCTTCATGGTATTTAATGGAACAGTTCACCCAAAAATAAAAATTCGGTTGTTATCTGTTCATCATCCATGCTGATGGAAAGACGGCTGAAGTTTCGTAGCTCACAAAACATTTCTGGAGCTTCACGGCAAAACTGAAGTAGCTGCAGATTTGATTTAACAAATATAAAATGACTCGATGCAGCTCGTCCAGCATAATCCACGTCTCTGAGACCCCAAATTGATTTAATAAAACATCATTTATGTTGTTATTCCACCTGATATCTTCACTGTAGCATTAGTGCACACCTCATCTGAAGCAAACGTGCGTCGAGGATGTAAATAGCGTCTTTTCAAATCAAGCTGGAGTCTCAGGGCTTCCACAAACCAGGAACACGGCGGAAAAAGAAATGTTTTGTGGACTCAGAAACTTCACCTGTCTTTCCGTCAGCGTGGGGTTGAGCAGATGATGAATGAATTTCCATCTTTGGGTGAATTGTTTCTTTAAACTGCTTCATCATCCTGTTTACTGGACTAGAAGGAACTGTGTGTTCTGGAGCTAACATCCCAGCAGATAAAATACAGCATACTCCGTCATTGTGTTATATCAGGAGGACACGTTGTCACTGAGGATGACCTCAGAAATGTCTGCTGTGTGCTGTGTCATCTAACCAGATTAGACTCTTAAATGACATTACAGAAAACCTTCATCCAGTCTGAAAGGAAAACACCAGGGTGAGACGTCGGTTCATGGTTTAGTTGCCATATTGAGAGGTACATGCTGAGTAATATGTTCATAATGTAGTTGTAACACAAGCTATAATCCAAATGTTTGCAGCAAAAATTGTCATTTTCTAAATTATTTGACAGGTGTTTTGACGGGCAAGACGGTGAAGTGAAGCTAGTCGACTGGATTATGCTCATCTGAGAAATCCAAAATGTTTCCATCTATAACGCAGCTTTTTTCTGTCATACTTTATATTCCAATCAACCACAAATGTATGTAATGAGAAATATGGACTAAGCATTGTATTGGAGAAAGTGAACAATCCGATATGATATGATATGAAAAATTAAAGGTGCTTCATCAAACTTCCTTGGTGGTTTACGGCAAATTCATTTCCAACCCAGTCCAGCATTAAACTGTTTCCAGCTTGTGATTGCGACCCAGAGCCCAGCTTGATTTATTTTTATTTTTCATCCTATGTGTCTGTGTGATAGCATTGTAGATGCGACCTCAGAATGGTCTGCACAAACACTTCAGGGTCAGCTGTTACTGATATTGTCCGATAAAGATAAAATTCTTACAACCCCGACGCCGGAAAGTCGGCACACTGTGTAAAACATAATTAGCCAAGGCTTTTCTGACATTTATTGAATTGAAAACATGACAAAGACATTATATTCAATGCTTCACGTCATCAACTTCAACACTTGAATCTGGTACCAGCAACACGTTTAAACAAGTCGGGACAGGAGCAACTTAAGCGTGTGAATGTTGTGGAATGCTGCGAAAAACCTGCAGGTAAACAGGTTTATTGGGAACAGGTGATGTAACCACTCATGACTGGGTGTGACGGAGCATCCTCGACAGGTTCAGGTGTTCGCAAGCAAGGATGCGGTCGAGGTTCAACACTTTGTGAAACTCTTTATGTAACTACATGAGCTCAGACAGACTTTGTGAAACACAGTTGGTTTGTGCAAATGACTGGACTCAACTGTTTCCTTCTTGCTCTCTCATTTGTTAGTGTGTAAACAATATTACACAAATCATGCAAGAATACTTTGGAACCACCCAGTTGTGTTTGCCGTTGTTGCACTTTCACACATTTCATCAGAGGATGCAGAGAACAAACGAGTTCCGGCTGTTGGAGCGAAATCTGAGTTTATCGACCACGAGAGACTGTGATGGAAAAAAAAAAAAGACTGGACTGTGTTCACTTTGTCCTTCAGCTGCAGAGTTTCTGATGAATAGATCAGCAGCCTGAGGTTGAGATGAACAAACTGACATCACTGTGTTGGTATGTATCTGCTCAACATGTGACAGGGGCCTTTGTGGTAGCCACATGTTTGTGGTGCCTGTGTGAGAGTGCATGAGTGTAGTCCTGTAAGTCTGTGCTGCTGTGCCGAGTCCTCGCACAATTCAGTGTTTGTGTCTGGAAGTCTGATTGCATGCGTGGGTGTTTGTGACGCTCCTTGCCCTCATCTCATTTCTTGTAAATGTGCATCCCAGATCGGTCATTTCCAATCATGTAATTTCGCACTAAAATCAGTGCACGTTCACACACTGACCGATAGCAATGTGGAGGAGAGTGAGTCTTTCTTTAATCTTCCGTACGTCACTTTGTTTTCCTCTTTTTTACAATGTCTGTTTATATTGCTGCATCATTTTCACCTGCAGCAGACAGATGTTTTCAGGAACAAAACTCCTCTAAATCCACTTGAGCTACATGCTCAGCATTAAAAATGTCCTGCAAGATAATTAAATTCCTTCGGTGATCTATCTGGATATAAGCTAAACGTCTCTAAAAGCGAATACTTCCCAATCAACCAATTGGCTGTAGACTTATCGCCATTACCTATACCCTTTAAAACAGCCAACACAGGATTTAAATACCTTGGCATTACAATTACACGATCCTTGCAAACAATGCAAGAGCAAAATCTTACTTCATTAACAACAACGGTTAAGTCCGATTTACAAAGATGGAATTACCTGCCGCTATCACTAGCCGGTAGGATACAAATTGTAAAAATGAATGTGCTACCTAGATACTTGTATGTTTTTCAATGTCTGCCCATCTTCCTTCCCAAATCCTTTTTCACAGCTATAAATTACATTATCTGGGCTGGCAAACGGTCAAGGGCAAGCTCTACACTGCTTTGTAGGGAGAGATCGGCCGGGGGACCGGGTCTACCCAATCTAATTGGCTACTATTGGCCAGCCAATGTGCATAAGATATTATCTTGTTTACTTCCCCTCAATCTATTTGGTGCCAGAGGGAGTCAGCATCCTGCTCTTCGTCGCTGCTAGCTTTAACATGTAGTACCTTACCCTTTTCCCCGTCAAGTTTTACCTCTAATCCAGTTGTTGTTGGAACACCAAAAATTTGGGCACAAATAAGACGCCATTTCGGATGGCTCACCCTTCCTCTAGCAACTCCTATTTGCAATAACCACCTGTTCATTCCAGCCAAAATTGACCCTCGATTCGTAGGGCTACGTAGTTTGGGAGACTTGTACATTGATGGTATATTTGCGAGCTTCAACCAATTACTCTCTACCTCTAATCTACATAAATCAGACTTTTTCCAGTACTTTCAGCTGCGGGACTTTGTAAAAACACATACTGCATCATTCCCACAGACACCAACACCCAGCGGGATGGATCTGGCCCTCAAGACTAAAACCCTGTCAAAGGGCCACATCTCCTATCTTTATAATTTACTGTCCTCAGCCGGTGAATCTATTTTACATAAGATCAAGATGATCTGGGAATCAGAACTCCAACTGAATTTCTCTGAAATCTTCTGGGAGAGGGCTATGGGAGCTGTTAACTCGTCATCTAGCTGTGCTAGACTGTCACTAATACAATTTAAAGTCTTCCACAGGTTACACTATCGTAAGGCAAAACTATCACAGCTCTATCCAGACAAATTTGACGAGAAATGTAGTAGATGCTCGCAGACTCCATGCAACCGTACCCACATGTTTTGGGCATGCCCCAAGCTGTCTGATTTCTGGCATTCAATTTTCAAAACAATCTCAGATATATTAGGCATAACTCTAATTCCAACCCAAGATATTGCTATTTTTGGCAAGCCTCCGGACGACCTCCGTACCACAGCCATACAAAATAACGTTATCGCTTTCGCCTCCCTGATTGCTCGCAAGAGAATTCTTTTATTATGGAAGTCTCCTCAACCACCATCAGTCAAAGTCTGGCTACGTGACATTTTAGGTCTTCAAATTCATCTGGTTGCCCGAAACACAATTTAAGATCAGTTATGTTGGGTCTCTGTGTCCATTAGACGAGTAAATAGGGAAGTGCTCACCATATCAACTCAAAAGAACATATTGTGTAAATATTAGAGAACCTGCAGGGTCTTAAAAGTGCCTCATCACCCTCCTGCTGTCAGTCAACATCCATTTAGTTGCTCTTTTATGCCCCTGATCTTGTCTGGGACGTCCTGCTCATTATGAATGTGCTTGATATTTCTGTCTGCAGTCTTGGAGGCAGCCAAAAATGTCAGCTAGACAGTTAGACGATTGGGTAATGTGAGATGTGCTATGAATCAACATCCAGGGGATGTCTGAATTTAGGCGTGGAGGACAGGAACATGTTATCTGGATTAGCGGGGACATGGGGACGGACGAGTGCTCGGGAATGCTAAGTGGTCAGTTATGTCCCTTTTGTGTTTGTGTGTGTGTGTGTGTGTGTGTGTGTGTGTAAGTTATGTCACATCAGAGTCTGGGATTGTCAAGTCTGCAGTTCCCATGTGGCCTTGACACACACACACACACACACACACACTGCTTCCTGTCCCTGTTGAAAGAATTCCAGCCGTCACTGCTCTCATCCTGGGAACACTCCTCCTTTCCTTTCTTTAGTTTCCTCTCCTGTCCTTTCCTTGTCCTTTCGCCTCGTTTCCTTTCCTTTCCCTCCGTCAGTGCTGAGTTTACTGCAGGTCAGGTCCATGTGCATGCGTTCCACTCGTGGTTTGATGGTCAGTGTTCTCGCTCTCATCAAAACAAATTCTTTCCATATCTCCTCCTGTTTTCCTCTTCGCACTCCATATTGGTCAGAGTGGGACGAGCCCTTCTCTCCTCCATGATGGATCACTTCTCTGACAAACTAAACATTGTTGGGCCTTCCTGTCAAAAGCAAAAGGAACATTACATCCTCATGACAGGCTCCGGCCAGACAGACTGCCTGTCTGTCCGCTGAAAAACACTGTTCCTCTAACGTTTTCCTTTTCATTATCATCCTTGAATTGAAAGTTAAAGCCGTCTGAGAGTTTCTCGGCGCCCTGAACCAGGGACACCTGCCAAAATCATGAGATATGTTTTCACAGATCATGTTAAAATCTGCATGTCACATTCTCTCTCTATTTCTGCTTCTGCTGTTGCACTGCTTGGATATGATGGTTCAATAATAATCAAACTTACATAACTTGTTTTTATTCTGATGTTGCTCTTTGGCCGCATGAGGTCAGTTTATTAAACATCTGGTGAGTGTAATCTGAGAGGTTTTATTAGGCTGTAGAGCTGGTGTCCACGCTGTTTTGTTAATGTTTATTTACACAGCAGCAACCATGAAGCATGCGCAGTGCAGCGCTAATGTCTTGAGACATGTTTCAGTAATCTCAAATCCTATTAACTCATTCTGGAAAACATTATTCACAAAATTTAACCCCAAATCTATAAAAACTGTGAAGATGTTGTAAGTCAAAGATGCTGATTACATGTATAGTATGCAGTAACTTAAAGGGATATTCCGGTGTAAATTTAATCCATGGTCTAAATCACCGTGAAACTGTGTTAGACTCCCTCTCGAGAGATCAAGTTAGCAGACCGCTAATTTACAGAGTTTTATCAACCTCAGAAACGACCGCACGACAACAATACACTGCAGTAAATGGATCCAAATATAAACCGCCACCAAAAAGCCACAAATAATGCTCAGAACAGCACCAAACTTCAGCAACAGTACAAATAGGGTCTCAGCACATAGTCCGGGGCATCTAACCTCCGCTAGCTTAGCTGGATTTCTACTGAAAAGCTGACTAAATTTACCACTCTTCTGCAGCAGCTTCCTGTTGACGGGAAGTCCCGACGAGTCGATTACCGAGTGCAGTAGAGTTCCGCGGCTCATGGATGAAAATGTATGATTATGACTCCATGGAAAAGCAATCAAAGTTCATATGTGTCTTACCTGCCAGTTTATAACAGTTATTATCGAGAGTGGACAGGGAAAAGAAAGGAATTGAGCATTTCTAACCGCACTCGGTAATCGTCGCGTCGGGACTTCCCCGACCCGGAAGCTGATGGAGGAGAGTTGAAATCTGTTTTTAGCTTCACAATAGAAATCCAGCTAAGCTAGCGGAGGTTAGATGTCCCGGACTATGTGCTGAGACCCTATTCGTACTGTTGCTGAAGTTTGGTGCTGTTCTGAGCATTATTTGTGGCTTTTTGGTGGCGGTTTATAGTTGGATCCATTTACTGCAGTGTATTGTTGTCGTGCGGTTGTTTCCGAGGATGCTAAAGCTACGTGAGCTAGCGCTCTGCAAACTTTATCTTTCGAGGGGGGGTCCTACTCTGTGGCACTGTGTGTTAGAACATGGATTAAACTTACACCGGAATATCCCTTTAAATTTACATTGAATCATATTTGTTTCTAAGGCCTTTTAGGATTAAGATTTAACAGGAATCTGAGCTAAATGGAGTTAAAATCCAAATTAGCTGTGTTACGTGTCTCTAAAGGTTTGTTAGAGAATCCACAGCTCGTTGGTGATTCCATGAGTTTCACTCTGTTGTCATCATGAGTTTTCAGTGAAATCTGTCAACCTGAAAACATGAATTCCCCATTTCCAGCCAGGTCAAGTGACAACTCTCTGAGAAATGAAGCCGATGTGGAAGTGACAAAAACAGTTCCTCAAATGGTCACTTGAGGCTCATAACAAAAGCAAGTCAATCCTCCTTAGCCCACGTTAAATAGAGTAAACATGTTTACAGTCTGGTACACAAACTGGTTTTGGTGTCAGTGGCAAATTCCCTGCTTATGAAACACTGATCATCCCTCATCTCTCAGGAGAGATGGTGGCTGCGAACCTTTATGAAGAGAAAGGCCTCTCTGGAGCCAGAGTTTGGGTTGTCCATTGCAAAATGAAGGACTCTCATCTGTAGATATACAGTGACTCATTCTAAAGCAATAAACACACAATTCTTAGTCTTAGAGACGATGATACACGACCTAAAACATGATAATAAACATTTCTGCCAACAGCTCCTCCTGAATCCTCTGCAACAAATCTTCAAGGCCCAAAGCTATGCTAGCTATCGAGCTACCTGTTACTTCAAGCAGCCCACTTTGGCTCCACCCACTTTAGCTCCACCCACTTTAGCTCCACCCACCTCTTTGTCCATTTGTAGATCAGCTGGCAGTTAATTGGAGTCAGGCACCATCAAGATGGCGACGGCTGGAGCCACCACGCTGAGCTACACAATGGCTCTTTAGAAAACTATGGTTGACGTCATGTAGACGAGGCAACGTCACCGTCTCACACAGTCTCACTCGGCTGCAGACTGTTGATCATTCAGTTATCTTGGAGAGGATTAATTTGCCACCAGTTTATTGGAACCTTTGTTGTTTTCTTGAAGCATTGGAAGAAACTGTAGCTGTTAGACACTTAAAAAAATAAACCTAGTGGTTAAAATCTCTCCGTCTAAAATCTCTATAATCTTCCAAGCCGAACTCGAGCGCTTCCAGCCGTGTCCAGCTGAGATTGAGTTCACCCGCAGGAGCACTTATTTTTGTTAAACTCACGGGAACAATTTCAAATGACGTCGATTTGACTTGTTGGGGGGGGTGTGTCACGCCTCGTCATCCTCTGTTCCCAGAGACTCCAACATCAACATCTCAACTTCCTGTTGTGGAGCGGACTGAACCAATCCACAGGGCAGATTTAAAAGTGGACACGGCTGGCATGTTCCAAAACACACACGCACACTCATCAGTACTGCATTTCGGACTCACATCTCTTGGGTGTTGTATAAGAATGGAGATACACACTTCTTATTCTCACTGTCACACACACACACACACACTAACACACTTGAGTGCACACAAAACGCCGCCCACTCCTCAGTCCTGATGTTTTACTGAGATAAACATCCGTCAGAGTTTTAAGTCTTCCATCGGCCAAGTTTCCCACTGTTGCCTCCAAACTTGTCGCTTTTGCACACACATACACACAAACACTCTCTCTCTCTCTCGCACACACACACACAAACACACACAAATTGCACCTTAACCCTGTTGGAAGCTTTCCAGTAACAACAAGGCTCGAGTCGGATGTTAGTTTGTCTTGCAGTTTAGCCATTTAAGTTCCCAGGTCTGTTCTGCCTGTCACTCACACGCACACATAAACATATATGTTTGTAGTTTAAACTCCCCTGACCCTCCATACAGCCCCTAACTCTGACTCTAACTGACCTTAACCCTTGAACCAAGTCTACAAGGAACAGTTTCACATTTTTAGACACTTATTTGCTTTCTTTCTAAGATTTAGAGCAGAGGATACCACTCTCATGTTTGTGCAGTAAATATGAAGCTACAGGAGTTTTCTGGGTGTTGTTTCTTTATTATCTGCTGCAGATTTTCAAACCTTTTGTACACACATACTGCAGTATTAGTGCACCTGATACTACAGCCGTGTTTTCAAACCAAAGTACCTGCGACATTCGGTCCCACGAACCACTTTTCAATTAGCTGAACGTTTCCCTCAGCATGTTATTGTCTGTTTCCACGGCGGTCTAAAGACCCACGAAGATTAAGCAGATTAGTCTGCTGACGTATTTAAAACTGACAGTTATTTTTATACATCATTCTTGCACACAACCATACGGTCAAGGCAAAATGAGTAAAATGAGGCTGGAGAGTTTTTGCAAAATGAAATGTTTTGAGTACTCAACCAATTAAAAAATGTTCAGGGCTGCAAATCTCAACGCCAAACCTATCTTAAAGTTCTGCCCCATGAACAGGGATTTTTTTTTTTTTTT